>NC_142797.1:65332036-65632036 GCF_049724085.1 Artemia sp. Qi Xiang Cuo | reverse complement strand
TGACAGGGTAAACCACAACAAAACACTACTGAAATATTCCAACTCTTGCATTTCAACGAAAGAAATTCAAAATGAATTTTGAAAAATCAAGAGAATGCAACTGTGACATTGTAAACCACAACAAAACACTACTGAAATATTCCAACTGTAGCATTTCAACGAAAGAAATCTAAAATGAACTTTGAAAAATCAAGAGAATGCAACTGTGACAAGGTAAACCCCAACAAAACACTACTGAAATATTCAAACTCTTGCATTTCAACGAAATAAATTCAAAATGAGCTTTGAAATATTAAGAGAATGTAACTGTGACAAGGTAAACCACAGCAAAACACTACTAAAATATTCCAACTCCTGCATATCATGTAAGATATTCAAATGAACTTTGAAAAATCAAGAAAATGTAACTATGACAAGATAAACCACGATAAAACCCTACTGAAATACTCCAACTCTTGCATTTCAACGAAAGAAATCCAAAAATGAACTTTGAAAAATCAAGAGAATGTAACTGTGATTTTTCGTTTTGTTTTAAGCATTTTTCAGCTCATTCGAAGACATGTAAAAAAAAATTGAAAAAACATATGATGTTAAAAAAAGAAAATAATAAAAAAATTAAAAAAAAATCCAAAAAAAAATCAAAAAAAGGGGGGAGGGGGCCAAAAAGTTGGAGGGGAGGAGGCGTCTTTCGAGTTTGGGGATAGGGGACCTTTGGGGGGTTGGTGTCTCTGCTGGTTAGGGTTTGGTCTGGTTAGGGTAGGTCTGCTGGTTTGGTGCTTATGGTCCTTGATGGTTTGTACTCACATACACCTTACTACTTGATTTGCAAGGATTTCTAAGGTTTGTTCTGAATTTCATTATTAAAATTATTTTCTTGCCATCTACATCCCTCTTAGTATCAACTTTTTAGTATAATATAACGTTAGACTCTATTTTAAACTGGCAACACTGTTCAAACGCCACTTGTGTATTATACAGAACACATCGAAGAAGTAAAGCTAGGTCAAGTCATAAGACCATTTTATCATCGTTAACCATTTCCATAGATTGATATTGTTCCAAATTTATAATAAATAAGGTATGAATTAACATGCTCTTCAGGGTTACCTTAACTGCTAATCACTTTAACCCTTTTTTTCTCCCTCTTCATACGATCCAATCACTAATTAGAATCATTGACGCTCCTATTATTCAAAAATTAATTAATATCGTTCATAGAGTCCAATTCGCAAATGCTAAACCCTTTTTTTTGCAAATACAGTTATTTTTTGGTAAATGATTTAACAGCATATGGCATCAATTCTAGTCATGTTGCATTCTTAATCAGACTCGATGAGATGCCTTTAAGCTAGAGGTTATCGAACTCTTTGACAGGTTCTACTCACTCTCTTTGACACTTTGCTTGGAAAGGTACCAAGGAACGTATCTCCCCAAAACTTAATTTTTTTGGCAATGTGCACGTGAAACTGTGTGAGGGAGTTCTGACTCTCTTTGAAAAGGTGTAGAGCTTCTATAGAATAACATGGTATTTCCTAGTGCTTCTTTAGAAATGGAACATAGCACTCTACTACTGTGCCCAACCGTTTTCCTTGTGTTGTTCCTTCGAGAAATGAAGCTATCAATTTCAGAGTTTTAAAACAGACTCCAGCACTTTCTGGAAGACTAGGCAATAAAATCTGATGATGAGCACAGTTAAGAGCCTTCATAATATCCAGAAAAATTGATGCCACCCTTAAACCTGAATCGTGACAATTGTCAACAAATGTAGTCAAAAATAATAAAGTATACTCTGTAGAATTATTTTTTCCAGGGCCAAATTGACTTAAGTAAAACAAAACTTATTTTTTTCAAAATAATCTACCAATTGTCTATAAATTAATTTCTAAAAATACGACAAATCACTGGAAGTATAGATATCGGTCGGTAGTTGTTCATATCTTCCTCGTCTCCTCCTTTATACAGAGTAATAACCAAAGCACTTTTCAAGCAATTAGGGTAAACTCTGAATTCGAAACATTGATTAAAAAGGTACAACAGATGACTAGATAAAATTTGTAAATTTTTAGAACTTTTTGAAAGGTTATCAGGTCTATTCGAGCTGCTGACTATTTCATACTTTTCGAAGTATCCTCAAATTCATGCGATCTCACTGTTTGAAGATAAATGGTTGTATCACTAGCTTCAGGAAAAAAAAATTCTGGTATGTGCCATCACCACTTATGCGCTCCTCAGATATTGATATTTCTAGCCCTACTTCTGAAAAGTGGATAGACAAGTTATTAGCCATACCTCTATCCCACTCCCACAGCGGATTAATAGAAATTATTAGTTCACTATTTGGGCTTATTACCGACTTAATCAGTTGCCAAGCTTTAGCCGGGCTATATTTATAACCTTCAAATTTATTTGCATAGTAATACATTTTTGCTTTTCTTAAAACACATTTTAACTTTATATTAAATTATTTATAATGTTTTTTTTTTATCAGATGTTGAACCTTGAGTCGGACACCTTTTATGCATCACTTGCTTTTTTTTTCATTGAGGCTAGTAATCCTTTTGTAATCAAAGATTTAATTGGCAACTTGTATCTTTGCTTTGTCTCTTTAAATTCCAAACACTCTTGAAATAGTAATTTTACCTTTCCATACCATTTACCAAATTTGGTATCAATATCTGTACTATCCTGAAAAAACTCAAAATCTGTACTTTGAAACTACCGCTCAAACTTCAAAAACACATTTCCATCTTTAATAGGCACCTTTGACACACTTTTATTCTTGGGCTTAGGACCAATTATTCCAGGTACAGATATTGCAACCCCAAAATGGTCAGAAACACTGATAACAACTACTGTAGGGCACAAATAATTAATATTTACTAAAATATTATCAATTACAGACTCCGAAGTTTCTGTCACTCGTGTGCATATGCTAATTGCAGGATACGTTGGTGTAGTCCCTATTTTGCATACACAGATTATAACCTTCTATTTCTAATAAAGCAGAATTGTGATCCCTAAGCCAAGTTTCCGATTAGCGCCAGTATACGAGGCTCAGTTTTAAGACACAGCTCAATCAAGGAATTCATATGATGTGTTTATACCTTGACAGTTCATGTTATAGACTTTCATTTCTGTCATATTCTTCCAATCACTCATCTCACACAAAAAAGCACATCGGTAATCCACACATCCAACATTCTCACTTACATCATAATCCTGATGCAGAGCACCATCTATCAATCGACACAAACCTAATGGGCTCATTTAAAGTTCTCTTAACTTACCAATTAAAATAATCATTATCCAAAACCAAATATGGGCAAGAGAAGTTCAAAAGAGGAGTAGAAAACCCTAATTTTCCAAAATGACTTTTACATCTTGCAACATCCACGAAAGTACAAAAACAAATAAACTGACCGGTCGATATATACACGCATATCAACTGCCAAATAAAAAAAAAATCTGTGGGCTTAATATTACTTTTATATTACAAGTTATTCATGGGAAACAAACTATCTACTGTAAATCGACCTTCAGTACCCCTGAAAGAATTTGACCAACTTCTTCGATTTCTTAAAACATACCTTTGATAAAAGTTGAATGAACTTTAAAATACGCGAAAAAGGAACTCGAAGAAATATCTGTTTTCACTTATTTGTTCTTTGAAGATGGAAATATTGTTTTCGCTTGGAAGTAGTTTCAATCTGTTTCCTCTTTGGAAAAACAAATCAAAGGCATTCTCTAAACTAGTGCACTTGCAAATAATTTCATTTTTAGGCTCTGGTGCTCTTGCTTATTTTGTGTTTCTTTAATGGGCTCAGCTTGAGATACTAAGTTGTGGCTTATTTTGAATACTCAAGAAAAAAATTAGAAAGGCATTGCGAAATAAAACAACTCAGGGTGTCTATTATTAGGATATTTTAGGGTTTTCTATTTAACACACTACTCCTTTTGTATATTCTTTATTCTTGCCTTCTTTTACCAAATAGTAATATTCATGGTTTTTATCAATTCTCATTTGTTATTTTAAATATGGTAAATCTTTACTTAGTTTTCCAATTTGTTTTAGATCGTCTTCAGTATTTAAAATTAGGAAACCGTGAGAAATAGCTAGGATTAAAACTTATGAATTTTACATTAAATCTGAAAACATTCTCTCTATCCATAACCTTTTCCTTTTCTTCCAGAATTAAATAAAAAAACAAGTTTTTTTAAACTGAAAGTAAAGAGAGACATTAAACTTAAAAGAACAGAAATTATTCAGTATATGAAAGGGGCTGTCCCCTCCTCAACGCCTCGCTCTTTACGCTAAAGTTTTTTGTTGTTTTAAAAATAAAGTTGTGAGACAGAGTCAAACTTTAGCGGAAAGAGCGAGGCGTTGAGGAGGGGACAGCCCCTTTCATATACAGAATAATTTATGTTCGTTTTAGTTTTTAGTGTCGCTCTTTACTTTCAGTTAAAAAAAGCTTGTTTTTCTTATATAATTTCTGAACGTTTTTGAATGAATGCAGCTTTGATTTTGGCTCACCGTACATGAATAATTAAAACGGAATTTGCATATTAATTTTCTTTTTTTTGGCTAAATGGCTTTCTCGAAATTTTGTTCTAACGTAACTTACGAATTAACTTACGTAACGAATTTCTATATTCGTATGTTTTTATTACGTATATTAGGGAGTTCGCCCTCTGGTCAATACCTCGCTCTTTACACAAAAGTTCGAATTTTGTTTGAATCACAGACCCCTGAATCACAAAGGCCGGTTAATTAGAATAGATAGCTCTTTTGAAAGTACTAAAAAAAACTTTAGCGTAAAGAGTGAGGTATTGACTAGGGGGCGAACCACCTCATATACGTAATAATTTCTATTTGTTTTAAGTTTTAATGTTGCTCCTTACTTTCAGTTGAAAAAAAACTTGCTTTTTTATTTAATTTCTGATCGCTTTTTAAATAATACTGGGAAATCCGGCGCCCCATTTATAAAAATGTCCCTTTCCCCAAGGAAACATCCCCCATGGAAAGATCCTCCCCGTTAACCCCTACTCCAATCCCCCCCCCCAGACAAAAATCTCTTCTGAAAACACATGTATATTTCCCAATAACCAATACTATATGTAAACAATAGGCAAAGTTTATAACTTGCAGCCCTTCCCCTGGGAACTTTGAGGGACTGAGTAATCCTCAAAGACATATTTATTAGATTTTCTATTATGCTGAACAAAATGGCTATCTGAAAATTTTGATCGGGTGACTTCGGGAAAAAAATAAGCGTGAGAAAGGGCCAAGCTGCCCTCCAATTTTTTTGGTCACTTAAAAAGGGCACTAGAACTTTTAATTTCCGTTCGAATGAGCGCTCTCACGATATTCTAGGACTACTGGATCGATAAGATCACCCTGAAAAAAAACACACATCCGTGATCTTTATTCTGGCAAAAAGAAAGTGTATCTGTACATTTTCGCAGATAGGGGCTTAAAACTTCTATAGTAGGGTTCTCTGACATGCTGAATCTGATGGTTTGATTTCATTAAGATTCTGTGACTTTTAGGGGTTGTTTCCCCCTTTTTTTCAAAAATAAGGCAGGTTTTCTCAGGCGCGTAACTTTTGATGGGTAAACTTGATGAAACTTCTATATTTGAAATCAGCATAAAATCTGATTCTTTTGCTGTGTCTATTGATATCAAAATTCCGTTTTTTAGAGTTTCGGTTACTATTGAGCCGGGTCGCTCCTTACTTACAGTTCGTTACCACGAACTGTTTGATGTAATAAATGCTTGACGATCTAAATATATGCCGTCATCTATATATCATGTTTTCAATTTAGTTATTTTTTATCCTATGGTATTATTTTTTTTCGTAACTTGGTGCTTTGCATTATTTTTAGGAATGTTTTTGCAGTTTTGTTTACTTATCTTTAAAACTCTTTATTTTGAGGTAATTGAATAAACCTATAAATAAATACAGATATGACAAAGGGATTGGTTAGAGTCTGTTTAAATTATTTAATTTTATAATCTATTTATCTTTTTTTTATTCTTTTTATTTGCTTAGTAATGTTATAATCTGTATAAATGTCTATTTTCTTTTTTATTTAGTGCTTAAATGACTAGTCTATCCCTCCTTCTCTACAGGTCTAACAGCCTTTGGGAGATCAGTACCGTGTAATCTTGGTATGTTTCCTTAATAACGAGTCAATCCTATCTTATTAGAATAGGACATTTAGGGAAAAGATTAGATCTGTGCTGTGTGTAATATTTCGAGCTTCTGAGTATTTAGGTTTTCTGTGGAATCTTTCTTTACTTTTCTAACTATTGCAGTTATTTCAATTTTATGTATTCCCTTTCGTCGTTTGGATTTTCTTATCGTTCTTTTGTTGTTCTTTTTCAATTTTTTTTTAACTTATGCTTGATGCGTGTGTAAATAAGTAATTGGCCATATACAGCAAGGGAAAGTCTGGACTTTTAAGAAATAATTACAATTTTCTGAGTTTACAGCGAAGTGACCAAGGCAGAACTTGTGAGCAGAATGGGATGAAGGAGGAGTGTTAACAAGTATATAACGATAAGCTGACTTTGAAGGGTCCTTGCTAGTAGTAGGAGTATTGGGTAAAAAATAGGTATTAAGTAGTTGTGTATTGAATCTTAATAATCATTGAAATTCAAAATTCAAAGATATTTGATTATTAAAGCAAGTCCGATTTCTAACAACGATACCTACATATCTCCAAACTTTTGGTTTTCTTTCTGAAGGTTTTTGAATTATTTTAATCCCTTGTTAAAATATATACAAATATTTCTACAATTACCAGCCACCGGGCCCCGGCACTCGGCACGCAGCAGGCTTCTATATATGGATTCTTTTTGTCGCTTGTCTTCTAACCGCAGACAATTTGCTGTCTTTCCATACGGAAGTCTTTTAAAAGATATTTGATTATTAAAGCAAGTCCGATTTGTACCAACAATATCTACTAAGCTTCAAACTTTTGGTTTTCTTTTTTAAGTTATTTTAATTGTTGTAATCCCTTGTTTAAATATATACAAATATTTTGGCTCTTTTACAGTTTTTTGCTCTTTACGCAATTTAAGGTATTTTCATACTGTATCTTTTCAAAGATGTTTGATTATTAAAGCAAGTCCAAATTCTAACAACGATTTCTACTAAGCTTCAGGCTTTTGGTTTTATTTTTTAAGGTTTTTGAATTGCTGTAATCCCTTGTTAAAATAAATGGCAATTTAATGTCTTTTCATACTGCAGCCTGTTCAAAGATATTTGATTATTGAAGCTAGTTCGATTTCTAACAACGATATGAACTAAGTTCCAAAATTTTGGCTTTCTTTTTTAAGGTTTTTGAATTCTTGTAATTTCTTGTCAAAATAGAGAAATATCGTTTGTTAAAATTGCAAATTTTAATTTTTTAGGCCTTCCTACTGAGATTATATAACTAGTTGGGTTCAAAAGGGTTTTCTTCTTTAAGGTTTTTGAATTGTTGGAATCCCTTGTTAAAATATATAAAAATATTCTTGCAATTATCAGTTTTTTGCTCTTTACGCAATTTAATGTCTTTTCATACTGTATCTTTTCAAAGATATTTGATTATTGAAGCTAGTTCGATTTCTAACAACGATATCATGTACTAAGCTTGAAACTTTTGGCGTTCTTTTTTAAGGTTTATGAATTGCAATATGTCTATATGTCTATATATTTATATGTTTATTTATTTTATATATAATTATATGTCTATTTATTTTATATATATATATATATATATATATATATATATATATATATATATATATATATATATATATATATATATATATATATATATATATATATATATATATATATATATATATATATATATATATATATATATATATATATATATATATATATATATATATATATATATATATATATATATATATATCATATATATATATATATATATATATATATATATATATATATATATATATATATATGTGTGTGTGTGTGTCTGTGTGTGTGTGTGTGTGTGTGTGTGTGTGTGTGTGTGTGTGTGTCGTCTGTCTGTCTGTCTGTCTGTGTGTGTGTGTGTGTCTGTATATATATATATATATATATATATATATATATATATATATATATATATATATATATTAGACTTAGAAGCGAGGCGGGCCGCCCCCTACGTATGGAATAGTGAAATATTTTTTGTTCGTTTTAAGTTGTTGAAGAAAACTTGCTTTTTTTATTTAATCGGATCGAAAATGCACTGAAAGACTAAAACAAAAAACAAAAACAATTCTAAGAAAAAGACTAAAAAACAAAGAAAGTCATAACCCTGAACAACCGGCACGCGCACATTGAAAAGATGAATTTAATTTCACTCAAAAACAATCTTTAAGAAAAATACGGCAAGTCTTCCATAAAAATTCTTACGTTTCTAGATAGTAGGTTTTTAATACCTGTCGAAATCTTGGTCAGTGAGAACAAAATATGGTGTATTCAACAATAACCATGTTGATTTCCAAATTCAGCATCCCAAATTTTAATAGATTTAAGCCATTCTATACTAGCTAGTCTGTGCTACTATCACACTTCTCTCTTACGTCTTCTTTTATGTATTTGTTACGCAGAAAAATAGAAAGAATATCTATAAAAAAAATTTATAACTTAAAAATGTTTTGTATTTGTTGGCTTAATTTTTCCAAACAAAAGAACCAATCAGGAGAACCTGTGCCATGACTTGTTTTAGACGTTATCATATCCCTCATAATAACGTTTAAACATAATACCTCTTAATTTCACAGTAGGCCTAAGCTTGTTTTTACTTCCTTACTAATAAAACTGTCCTTCAGCATTCGAAAGCAATATAACATTAACGAAAATAGACATTTTATTTTAAAATTTTATATACGTAAACCTAAATATCAATGATATTAAACTTGAGATGCATAGTTGGAGCCTAAAGTCTCTTGCTCCGCATTTATTTCTATTCTCTGTGTCTCACCGCTCATGCTCCTATGCCTTCCACCTCCGTTAGTAAAATTAATCCTTACAATCTCCTGAGTGAAAGGAGAAGACCTTTTGAAGCAGAAGACAAACAAGAGGATTTTGCTGAAGGCCTCTCTAAAATCTTGGTGAAAGTAAGCATATATAATAGGATTAAGCATGGAATTCAAGTAACCGACCCAGAAAACAAGTTCAGTGACTGCGTCAGGGCTAAAGCAAGTATCACATAAGGATGTTGTCATATACCAGACGAAAAATGGAAGCCAACAAATAATGAAAGCTCCCATGATGATACCTAACGTCTTAGCTGCTTTGTGCTCTCTTTTTAGTTTCATAATACGTTTATCTTTAATGGGCGTGATTTGGAAGTCATAAGTATTCAAATCAGCACCAGAATATTCAGTAAAAGTATCCTGATTTATGTTTGTGTTAGGTTTGCTGCAACTGTAACGGCGCTGAAGCATTACAGCGCTATCTGCATCTTTCAAAAGTATTCTTTCCTGTCGTGTGGCCATTTCAAAGATTCTATAATAGGTAAAAACCATTATTGAAGAAGGGATCCAGAAACTAACACTTGAGCTGATAATTGCATATATTCTATTTACTTTAAAACCACATATGTCCGGATTTTCACTACGGAATTCTAGATGATCTGACGTTGTATACCAACCCATAAAAATGGGTAAAAAACTTATAAACCCTGGCCATAACCAACAGTTAATAACCATAGCAGCTATTGTTTTTTGTGTTATTTTTTGTGGGTATCTAAGAGGCTCACTAATAGCATAATATCGGTCCACACTTATGCAGCATAGATGGAGAATGGATGAAGTCGAAAAATAAACGTCAAAACTGTTCCATAGATCACACATTCTATAGCCAAATATCCACCTCTCGAGGATGACAACACTGGCGTTAAACAGCATTGCCAGTAATGCAACTAAGCAGTCAGCTAGAGCTAATGAAACTAACAGCGAGTTTGCAATCGTTCTTAACTTTCTAAATAGTATTACACTAATTATAACAAGTAAGTTTCCTATTATGCTGGAAATTATAATTATTCCCATTACTGCTGCTTTTAAAGTTGTAACGGTTATAGACTGCCAATCATCATCTATTGTAGTTGTACTGTTGTATGTGCTATTATTGGACCAGTTGAGATGAAAATCATCAATATGCTCACTGAGGGGTAATACTTTGCTCATGACATCTGTAAAATTTGCAAATTTGATTTAGTATGTTTTGCTTTGATTCAAAAGTCAATAAACACGTTTAAATTAATAAGAAACGCATTAAAATAGGGTTGAAATAGGGTCTCAAAAAGGGAGAAACAATTGGCGTCCAAAATCTCAAAATCTGAATCAAACAGTCAATTTCAAAACTGTATTGTAGTTGTACTATTGTAGTTGTATTGTAGTGTGCTATTATTGGACCAGTTGAGATGAAAATCATCAATATGCTCACTGAGGGGTAATACTTTGCTCATGACATCTGTAAAATTTGCAAATTTGATTTAGTATGTTTTGCTTTGATTCAAAAGTCAATAAACACGTTTAAATCAATAAGAAACGCATTAAAATAGGGTTGAAATAGGGTCTCAAAAAGGGAGAAACAATTGGCGTCCAAAATCTCAAAATCTGAATCAAACAGTCAATTTCAAAACTGTTTATCTTCTTCTTTTTTTTTTTTAGTTTCGTAATGCTATGACAGTTATAACCGTAATGTTGTAGGAACGCACGCTAGAATACACACACGCACACACAACTGCATATATATATATATATATATATATATATATATATATATATATATATATATATATATATATATATATATATATATATATATATATATATATATATATATATATATATATATATATATATATATATATATATATATATATATATATATATATATATATATATATATATATATATATATATAGCTTGAGAAATGTTGTGTAATTTTATAAACAATGAGAAAAGACTCTGAAAAACAAAACTCCAATCTTAAAAAAAAATTTAGCTCCACTCAGTGACTCAATGAAAATCAACATGGACAGCGAGAATCAAAACGTGTCAAAATTGAAAATGATAGCGATGACGATTTGGTTTGGCATTTTGACATGGATAAGGTCGTCAATGCCTACCATATCTTTGTTAAAAAGACGAAGGTTCGGCGATTGTATTTCATAATGACAAAAGATAGCTATACTTATAATTTAAGGTCCATTTTGACGTAATTGACATCAAGAAAAGGCTAAATTTGTCTGCCTTTATAAGACAAGCGACAGTGAGAATCTATCTAAAGAAGCCTGCCGCGTGTTCAATACCTTTGTTAAAAAAAAACAAAGGTTTGGCGATATGTATATATATATATATATATATATATATATATATATATATACTCATAACGACAAAAGATAAGCCGAGGTGTAACGAACCAAACAAATTGAAAATGATAGTGATGATGATTGGGTTTTGGATTTTGACATGGATAAGCTCATCAATATCTACCATACTTTTGAAAATCTAAAATATGGACTGGATAATTTCTTGGAAGCAAAAACATGCATCAATCTTCTCATAAAAAAATAGAAGATTTGTATTTTTGCAGGTAGGAGTTTGAAAACTTGATTCTGAAAACAATGGTTTTTATACATGTTGAATTTGAAGGATCGCATCAAGATTACACGGTTTTTATAGGATATTAAATAAAAAAACAAGATTTTTAACTGAAAGTAAGGAACGACGTTAAAATTTAACAAAAACGAACAGGAATTATTCCGTATATGAAAGGGGCTGTCCCCTCCTCAACGCCTCGCTCTTTACGCTAAAGTATTTTATTATTTAAAAAAAACAGAGTTGTGAGAAACTCAAACTTTAGCGTAAAGAGCGAGGCGTTGAGGAGGGGACAGCCCCTTTCATATACGGAATAATTTCTGTTCGTTTTAAGTTTTAACGTCGTTCCTTAGTCAGTTAAAAATCTTATTTTTTTTAATTTAATTTTTGAACGTTTTTGAATTAATACAGGTTTTGATTTTGACTCACCGTACGTGAATAATTAAGACAAAAGTTGCATATTAATTTTACTTTTATTTGGTTAAATGGCTTTCTTGGAACTTGTTTAATTTTATCTACGAACGTTTTTATTAGTAATAAATATACGAATTAGTAACTTGCGTAACGAACTTCTATATTCATATACTTTTAATACGTATATTAGGGGGTTCGCCCAGTAGCCAATACCTTGCTCTTTAAGCGAAAGTTTTAGTTTTGTTCCAATTCTTCAAATACAGCCGATTAGTCACAAAGGCATTTAATTTTAAAAAATATCTTAAATGAAAATGATAAGAAATATTTGGTTTAAAGAGCAAGGCACTGAATAGGATACGAAATTAATGGCATATATATTATTTTCTGTTTGTTTTAAGTTTTGATGTTGCTCCTTACTTTCAGTTGAAAAACTAGTTTTTTTTTATTTAATTTCTGATCGTATTTTTAAATAATGCTGGGAAATCCGGCTTCACCTTCATAGCAATGTCCCTTCCCCCATGAAAACTTCCTTCATGGAAAGATTCTCCCACATAGCCCCCGACATCCCCCCCACTACCAAAACAAATTCCCCCTGAAAAAGTCTGTATACTTCCCAATAACCAATACTGTATGTTCCCCTTTTTTTCGAAAATCAGCCAAATTTTCTCACGTGCGTAACTTTTGATGGATAGGACTAAACTTGATGAAACTTATATATTTGAAATCAGCATTAAAATGAGATTCTTTTGATGTATCTATTGGTATCAAAATCCCGTTTTCTAGAGTTTCGGTTCCCATTGAGCCGGGTCGCTTCTTACTTACAGTTCGTTGCCATGAACTGTTTGATTTTCATATTTTTTGTAAATTACAAAAAGTATTTTTGTACCAATAATTGGTGTGCAATGTAACTCAACCCCCAATTCAATTCAACTGTTAACTTTAACATCCGTTTTGCCCAACCTAATCCATTCAACTCAATACCATGCAATTTAACCTCATTCAACTCAGCCCACTTAAAGTAAACCCCATTGATCTTCAAGCCTTGTTGGACCCCCTATTTAATTTTACACCCTTTTAGTTCAAGCCCATGCAACTCAACTCCTTTTTAACTCAACCCCCATTCAAGCTAACCTCGTTTAACTCAACTCTATTCAACTTCACATTTATTCAATTCAACCTCGTGAAACTCAACCCCCATTCAAATCAAAGTGATTCAAATTAACCTCATACAACTAACATTTTGTAAAACATATCACATGAGTACTGGTTCGCAAAATCTATGGACGGCATTTGAATAAGTTTCAACCAGTGCTCATTAGAAGCTGACTAGAGTGCTGATTAGATTAAAGATTTGATGGAAAATTTGTCGCAGTTCTGATAAATTTGTTAGCTGAAGAATAAATATTCCAACCGATCAACCATCCAACGCTCTTCCCAAACGTAATAATTGTTACCATGTAGCTGCGTGCCAAATCCCGTAATGACTGGACGTAGCCTTAGACTTTAAACAAAATGCAACTGACTTTTATTTTATTTGGTACATATCCCTATTTGGATTCATCTATTAATGTTTAACAGTCATTATTCGCTGTCAAACTATATCTGCTGTTTTAGTTAACTACTCCTTTAGTTATCTATGCTGGTTACACCATTTGTTGATTACTTTATCACAAAACGATAGAGAAATAGCTCTGGTCTCCTCTGCGACTTATTCCCTAGTCAAACAGTTCGTGGTAACGAACTGTAAGTAAGGAGCGACCTGGCTCAATGGTAACCGAAACTCTAGAAAACGGGATCTATATAAGTTTCATCAAGTTTAGTCCAACCCATCAAAAGTTACGCGCCTGAGAAAATTTGGCTGATTTTCAAAAAAAGGGGGAAAGACCCCCTAAAAGTTATAGAACCTTAATAAAATCACGCCGTCATATTCAGAGTATCAGAGAACCCTACTTTAGAGGTTTCAAGAACCTATCTATAAAAATGTTGAATTTTGCATTTTTTGCCAGAAGAAAGATCACGGATGCGTGTTTATTTGTATTTTTGTTGTTTTTGTTCCCAGGGATGATCGTATCAACCCAGTGGTCCTAGAATATCATAGGAGGGCTCAATGGAAAGGAAATTAAAAGTTCTAGTGCCCTTTTTAAGTGACCAAAAAAAATGGAGTGCAACTTGGCCCCTTCCCACGCTCATTTTTTCCCAAAGTCACCCGATCAAAATTTTGAGGTAGCCATTTTGTTCAACATGGTCGAAAATATGATAACTATGTCTTTTAGGATGACTTAATCCCCCGAAGTCTCTGGGGGAAGGGCTGAAAGTTATGAACTTTACACAATGTTAACATATAGTATTGGTTATTGGGAAGTATACAGACGTTTTCAGATGGGATTTTTTCTGGTAGGTGGGGGGAGGGGGTTGTGTGGGAGTATCTTTCCATGAAGTAAGTTTTCATGGGGTAAGGGACATTGCTATGAAGGGGCGCCGGATTTCCCAAAATTATTTCAAAAAAGATCAGAAATTAAATTAAAAAAAAACAAGTTTTTTAACTTAAAGTAAGGAGCAACACCAAAACTTAAAATGATCAGAAAATATTACGTATATGATTGGGTTCACCCTCTAGTCAATACCTCACTCTTTAAGCCAAAGATTTTTTAGTACTTCCATAAGAGCTATTGTTGGGGTTCCACCCCTGTTTCTTAGCCTTTCAGATAAATGACCTGTTTTCGTTTTCTTAATTAGATTTGCTTACAGTATAATTTCAAAAGACAGATTAAATTCTCGTTTTTAAGTTAGAGGTGTCGCAATAAGTAAGCTTTGAACTAATTTTTATTTTTGTACTTTCTGGTTTGGAAGTCATTGAAAGATAAATCTAAGAGGTAGAATTGGGTTTGAATGGAGATGTAGCTGATTGGCTGGGCCAAGCGGAGGTCCACCCCTATGAATAGTTGAGTGAAAAATATTATTTTGTTTTAGTCTGCATTTTGAACCCGTTTGGGGAAGGATATTTGTGTTGTTATATGTGGCCCTTTTGGAAGAATACAAGTAAGGTATTTTCTACAAACTGTGTACTAGTTTCCGTAAACCAGGCAGGGTAGGAATAAAGCTACGAGGTACCGTCATTATTATATTGACAGGGAGGTTTGTTACCTCCAAGGAGAGAATTAAGAGATTTTCTAGCCGTAACCCAAGGCGGGTACATTTGGCTTTAGAAAGTGGCCATTTGACCACTCGATCGCGTTATCATACCCTGGGACAGAATATACTGTAAATCGGGTAGTACCAAACCCTATATTTGCAGAACCGGTGTGGTAGACACGGGCATAGCATTATAATTTGGGGCCGGGGCTTTCCCCTCCAATAAGAGGTGACACCCGTATATTACCACGCCAGTGGCGTTGTGGCCTACCGGTATTACTGCCAGCGGCTAAACACCACGAACAGCTATTTATTCTAATTAACGACCTTGGTGATTAAGGGGTCATTTTTAAAGAATTGGAACAAAATTCGAACTTTAGCTTCAAGAGCAAGGTGTTGAATAGGGAGCGAACCTCCAAATATACGTATTAAAAATCTATTAATATAGAAGTTCGTTACGTAAGTTAATTCGTAAGTTACGTATATTAATTACTAATAAAAACGTTCGTAAATAAAATTAAACAAGTTTCGAGAAAGCCATTTAACCAAATAAAAGTAAAGTTAATAGAAAAAATTAGACAGATCTAACATGTGTGGTTACGGCCTTTGTGGGTTGTTAACCTCTAACGAATAGAAATCCCCTCTTCGTTCAAAAAACGTTGCTAAATGAAATAATATTTACCATCATTTTCCATGCTTTCAAGAGCCATTGTTAAAGACTTGATTTTTGCAAGGAATGTTTTCGTATTTTAGACTACTCAAGTGCCTCCAAGTACATAAGTCAGAAGTAATTCTGTTAGACCTAGGTCCCTAGGCATGGCCAAATTATTGAAAACATTAGGAATCAAGTGAAATATTTAAAAGTTATAAAGATTCGGTAAAAATCATCACAAAATTTTTTGACATTTTCTTTGAGACAGATATGAAGCAATCCCCCAGTATATGTGCTGAAAGGTACCCCTGCTTTATTTCTTCTTTCTTTTAGGTTTGTCGGATTTTAATTCTATATCAATTTCTGAGTGAAATATTTTCCCGACAAGTTTTTTACATATACTTTACGTCAGAAACCAGTTTGATATAATTCTTTAAATCAGCAAAAATGGATTTTTATCGTATTTACGCAGAATAAGGAATTTTCCTCTTAAAATTTCTGAATTTTCTACATAGGCTTTATTTTGAGTTTCACTCGTCGCACTAACGATAATAGAATATTAATTTGTCACTAATATTCATGTTTTTCTATGATTGAGCAGTTTGAAAGCAAACGAATGTGTATGTAATTACCTGAAATAGTTTTAAATTACAGACGGATAG
Source organism: Artemia sp. Qi Xiang Cuo (assembly GCF_049724085.1). NCBI lineage: Eukaryota > Metazoa > Arthropoda > Branchiopoda > Anostraca > Artemiidae > Artemia > Artemia sp. Qi Xiang Cuo. The sequence continues at coordinate 65,615,556 of NC_142797.1, read as the reverse complement.
TACCTCCTAAATCCAAACACTATTTGCGAAAGGACTGAAACACAGCGAGTTTTATTTCCAATGATAAACTCTTTTATTTCAGAGAGATACGCAGGTCAAATAAGGCTATCTTTCAAGCAATGGAATGTGTTACAGGTCATACGAGCTTTTTCTTTTAAGTTCTTCTTCCTTATACTACCAAATTTGAGATAATTTAGTAAGGCTTTCAATCCTAAAAAAGTTGATCTTTTGGATGCATAATTAAACTTGCAAGAAACTCTGTGTTTTTCCGGGCCTTCGCCAATCCAAAAGCTGATAAAGAAGGTATGGCTGTGAAATACATAGTCATGTTTAAGAATTGATGATTACGTATTTCATAATCTTTTTGTCTATATTTTGTCCTTGTCTGTCCGTACAGAAATAAAAATATACCGGCGACAACATACCGGCGACAAAAGACGCACACCTAAGCCTGATGCGTGGAGCCTGAAAAAGGCTCCCCATCAAGTCTTCTGCTAAGTGTAGAAAGATGAGCGAGAAGGAGAATTTCCCCTTAATCTTGCTTTATTCTTAGGATTTTTTTTTAAACTTAACCTCCAATATGGGGGTTGCGGGATGTTAGCTCTCCTTTTATTGCAAATACATTTATAGTTTATCATGAGAGATAAAACTGATTAATTTTCGGACTAATCCATAAATGGATGCTGTGAGGTGTCAGTCCCCTCAAATTACAGGTATATTTTAAGCGTTTCGTAAACTACAAAACACAAATTGATGTGTTGGCACATAAATACATACACATACATACTCGTATCCACATGTGTGTAATTTTCGAAGCTTGGATTTTAATAATTTATAATCTGCGCCTTAAACAATTATTCAATATTATATGTCAATTAAATGATGACAGTCTTTTTGTATGCTTTTTATTTACTATTCTAAAGCGCTCTTTAAGATTCTCGTATTGTAACTGAAAAGCAAAAATGAGATTTTTGAGCTTTGTGCAAAAATAGTTTTACATTCAGCAATTTAAATGTATAAATGTTTTATAAATATAGAAGTAGGGGCGGCGGAGGGTAGAATTGTAGAAATAGAGAACTATTTTATATAGAATATGAGAAGGGAGGAGTGGAGTAGGTGAAGAAAAAAGGAAAGGAAAACTCTTGAATATCTTGGAGGTAAATAAGATAAAAGAAGTAATGTTAAATCAATTGAACGAACTTGCTTCGTTTGAGCTGATGGAATGTAAATTAAAGTGTTGTAAAAACCAGCAAATAACAGGTAGAAGTAACACCATCATGTTTTTTTTTTTTTACCTAAGAACGATCACTTTATTTACTGAAGAAAAAGGGCACTACAACATTAAATCAATTCAAGTGCGCTTGCTCCCGATGTTTAACTAGCAATACATTGAAATAAATAAAGCAAATATATTTTTTCGTTTATAATTATAACATAAAAAATCAAACTTTCTGAAATTTCCAGGAAGGATCATTATAATCAAACAGTTCGTGGTAACGAAGGGTAAGTAAGGAGTTACTCGGTGCAATAGTCGAAACTCTAAGAAAAACTAAAATCCAACGCCCTTTTTTCCCCAAAGCAGTCTAATCAAAATTTTGAGATAACCATTTTGTTTAGTATAATTGAAAGGTCCAGTAAATATGTCTCTGGGGATGAAATGACCCCCTACAGCCCCCGGAAGGGCCGCAAACTGTGAAATTTACCCGTTGTTTACATATAGTACTTGTTACTGGAAAGTATTCAGACATTTTCACGGGGGGGGGGAGGGGAGGGGTTTCTGAGGATGGATTTTTTACGGGGAGAATTCGCCATTGGAGTGAAAATTTCCTAGGGGGAACTTTTCAGGGAAAATTTTACACAGGGGGCAATTCACTAGAATTTATACGTAATAAATTTTACTTGTCTTACTTTCTCGTTGGCGACCCCATTTTATATGTGGATATACTCTGGGGTATTGTCCGGGATAAATTTTCAATTGGCAGAGTTAGAATTCGCTTGAGAATTTGGGGGGGGGGGTTATGTGGGTGGGCTTCCAAGGGGAGAAGTTCTCTGGGGGGGGATTATCGCCAGGGGAAATTATCCATGCGGAAATTTTCCGCGGGAGAAAATTTTTCCATAGGAGGGGGGGAGATTCCCAGGAAAAATTTTCCATCCAGGGGGATTCCACCATGATCTGAAAAAGATTAGAAATAAAAAAAAGTTGTTTTTTTTAATGTAAGTATGCTAAGGAGTAATTTTCAAGCGGAATCGTTCCGTAAGTTTCCTCGACCCTCCTAGAAAATTATCTGACGGTCTCTTAAATTTCCTCTCTTTCCTACCCCGCATTTTTTTCTAGTAAGAATATGAATAAAATCTTTTATGTTTTTCTCCCAGAATTTTCTGCCAAGAAAATAAAGCTATCACCCCGCAATACCCTTATTTGCGGCATCAAACCTTCTGAAAGTGGGACGCTCAAGATAGATATTTTGATACTTTCTATCAATTGGCCATCTCAGAATTTCCAATTAATAGCCACTTGACATTCTCGAGGCGGAATTGTAGTTTGGTTCTGCAAAATAGCAGAAATCTACTTTCCTGTGGCCAAATCTTTTTGATTACTTAGAAAGAGCACTAAAACTTTTAATTTATGTTTTAATAGGCCCTCTTACAATTTTCTAAGATATTTGGTTCAACACAATCACCCCAGGAGAAAAAAAATACAATAAACACGCATCCGTGATGTTCATTCTGGGGGGAAAAAATTCTAAGTTTTTGTGGTTAAGACTTTGAAACAACTTCTAAGAGAAGTTTCTCTGATTTTGATATGCTAAATTTGATGGCGTGATTTTCATCACATGCCTTTTTAGGGCAGCTTTCCCCTTTTTCGAAAATCAAGCTAATATATCTGGCTCGTAGCTTTTATGGGAATTGGAATCAGCATAAAAATCTGCAGTGCAATCTTATTGGACTCGGCATAGAAATCGGTTCTTGTGATTTATAAGTTGTTATCAATACTGCCTTTTTTAGAGTTTCGGTTAGGATTAGACGGAATCACTCCTAATTTACAGTTCGTTATCATGAACTGTTTGTTTATTATATGACCTTATTTCTTCTCGTCTTAGGTTTTAATATGGCTCTTTATGTTATTTGAAAACTTTTTTTTTTGAAAGTTTTTTCTTTAAATAATATTTGATCAAAACGATAGACTGGGGTTCAAAACCACTTACTATAAATAAAATGAGCGGATTGAATTGCCGCTTATGTCGGGCTTTATGTTTTCACGTATACTTGTTGGAAACCAGCATTTCCATTACATACAGAAATGGAACGAATAAATCTAAGAAAAACATTTTCATAGTCAAAATGGCATGAATTTAATAATAATAATTATAATAGTAATAATAATTTATTTATAACCCACATCATAACAAGTAATGGCACTTGTGGAGTAACACAAGGCAAAAAAAAGAAAATGGAATACACTGCAAATAAAATACACTACAAATAAACAAAAAACAGTACAATGAGATTAACCGAACTGACGGACCAAAGGATGATGAGGTGATAAACAATAAAAAGCTGATTCAGACAACCTGTCATGCAGCATAGCCAACTTTGCAGTTATATCAGGGACACCAAACTTACAAATTATATTAGCATTACTATGCCAGGGGGGGGGGGAATAAAGTAAAAATATAAAATATCTGAAATAAAAAGTCCCGATCTGCATAACATCATTTTTCTTTATAAGGGGATAAAGACCAGAAACACAAAGGAAAGAATGATCACAAAATGTAGCATATAGCCTCCCCAGTGCATGTTTATTGCACATCCCCCGATTGTCAACAATCTTGTAACAGTCCATTGGAATTTTCTTTCGAATGATATAGAATAAAAATTGAATTAGTAACAGTAATACTCAACCACCAAAAGGTGGGAACAGAGGGTATATAAACACCGCAACCAGCTAAAGGCAGCATTAGAGGAAGCCGGACCATTACGAACTAGAAATTCACATTTCTCAACATTAAGAGAAAGACCAATTTTAGAAAATCGACGTGAAACTTTTGAGACCATAAACGAGAGACCTTGCTTATTGTTGACCTTGCGATTTGTTCTGGGCAAGGGACAATTAAAGATGTGTTAACTATAAAAAAAAATATTGAAAACCTTAGAAAACTTCGCTAAAATCTTGGTATTTTGTTTTTTATTTTCAATGCATAAACAAGTTAACTGACTTTCCAGTTAATTAGACACATAATATAAAAAATTTCTTGGACAATCATCAAACAGGAAAAATACAATATGCTGGAGAAACCTCAAACTCGAAGGTTGTTGGGGAAAACCAGATCCACATCCCTACATCGTTTGTTTTGGAAGTTTAGTTAATGATTCACAGATGTTTTGTGGCTTTGGACATTGCCTAGGCTTTTTTATAATTGCCTTCTTTTAAGTAATAAGCTAGCTTTATTCCTAAAATCAGCACTTCGTACCAAGATGTCAAAAACCAATAGCTTAAAATACTTAGAAGCTCTGTACAGTTTTGCTGTTACTTTTTAGTACTGCTTTTACTAAAAAAAATTCCTGGATTCCCCACTTTCTTAAATGGAAATTCTGTTCTCCAAAACCTCTCTAAAAAAGAACGCTCGTAAACACACTAACTACTACTACTACGAACCGCTCATTATACCACAAAACCACCTAAGGCCAACAAAGCTGCGCACGCACCCACATCCCTTCAAAAACTCAATCGTTCCTTCAAACCACAAGTCAATTTTCGCTAAAATTAATTTTGTGGAGATTTCTCCGAGCCCAATTTCTGGAGATGCATGGAAACCCAAGTAAACACAGCCTATAACTTCCTTTCATCATCTATAAACCGCCATCTATTCAAAAACAAACAATAGGTGTCTCGAAATATGAGTGAATGCCAGTAAGTTTAACCAAATCACGTGCGATTTTTACATGAGGTCAATCAGGCCAATGATATTTAATGACATATGGTTTTGTTCAAAATGATTGGACACAATCAATAGTTACTCCTGTACAATCCAGAACACCTCGAGAAGTTTGCTTAATGTAAGATCTAAGATAATCAGTTTCATAGCGACAAAGACAAATGACTTGTGACAGAATGCATTGAACTTGTATAATTTGGGATATATATTTTGACGTTAGGGGTGGGAGTAAGTTTGTGTAGGTTAGGTCTCTTTACCCCCCTCCCCCTAATGTACAAATATACAGCCCAAATTATATTATTATGTAAACTAAAGTACTATATTTTCATCATGTTTTGTTACATTTCATTATGAAAAACCTAACTTCACTTCTCAAGTATGCTCTCGATTGTATAGGAGTACCCAATTAATAATGTCACACACAATAGCTTAGTTCATAATACATAAAATTTATTAGAATAATCTAGAAATTTTAAATGTGTGGTAATTACTATATTTCTCCAGTTGACCGGTTTAGAAACTTAGTAAGATTTTACGATTATCATTATCTTTTTTTATTTTTTAAGTGAAATTTAGCATAAAGCGTTATTTTATCAGAGAAAAACAAGTTTTAGGAATACTTGTGAGCCTAAAGATATAGGTTCTCAAAATTATTTCGATTTTTTTGGAATCATTTAAGCATAACAATTCTATTTTACCGTTTTTTTTCATTTAGCTGAAAAAAATTTTTGGCTAAAATTGTAACTTCGATTACAAATATAAGATTTCTAGCTTTGAACTTGAAATATAATTAAAATTATACCTACTTTTATTTGAATGATTTTGTTTGCATATATAAGCTCTGAATGCCTAGAAACACCGCAGCTAAGCCAAAAGTTTTGTCTTTCAATGTTAAAAGTTAGATTAGCAGATATGCTAATTTAGGAAATTTATGATTGTGTCATTGGCAAATTGAAAGCATCGGGATTTGTCGAGTCGTTGAAACCTTAAAAGCAGCAATAGAGCTCATGCATGAGCTTTTTGATCAAAAATTTAAACCTTCACATAGTTCAGAAGTTTCAAATAAAGGTATTTGTTCTCTCAAGTATTTGTCAGCCCTGTACAATATTGCTACTCTTCTCCATATTTATATGTTGCCACATTTTAGAATCTCCATTTTAACGATGATAGCTAAATACACCAGGTCTTGCGATATTCAGCATTTGAAGTTTTTGCTTTGCTTGTCACTATGGTTCAGTGGCAACACGTTAATGAGAAGATTATCAGACCCAACAACGGCAATTGAGGCCTCCTAAGCAGTCGACTTAGTTAATCTTTATCTTGGATTTATCTTCAAGAAACTCTATCATAGCAGGAAATAAGTCTTAGGAACATTTGTGATCATAGCGAAAGTAACTTGAATGCAAAGTAACAAATATTTAAAAGTCGTTTTGTTTACTTTTATCATTAAGACGAACATTTAAAACATATAAATAAATACTTGAATAAAAAAAAATCGAATTATTTGTTTGCATTAGACTACCTTACCTTATATCTTCCTGTACTTCCAGTGGTGCCTAAGGCGTCCAAAAAGACCCGCCAGTTATCTCTCATCGCTGCAGTCGCCCATAAATCCTCCTATTTGGTTTGGAACTTGGTGTTTAGAGTTGTAAGGTCAGATTGGCAGCTTCGTCGTAAGGCATTTTTGGGGTGTCCTTGCTGTACTGTGCTTCACGGCTGCAACTTGAGGACAACCTTTTGTAGTCAAGTTTCGGGTATGCGATTTAGGTGCGTTATATCTCTACTTCCAGGATTTGATCGTACTGCTTATCAGTGGTGAGGACGTTTTCTGTCAAATATTAACGTTCGCTAATTTTTGGGTCCAGTGGCTATTTACAATACGCCATTGACACATATTTTCAAGCGCAATATTTTTTTTTAAGCTGTTGATCTAAGCTCAAAATTTTGGAAATAGAGCAAAAGCGTCGATAGGACCTTAATGTTGAACAGCCTCTGTTCAACTCCGAGAGAGTTGCTGGCTACAGCAGATTTGAGACCGTTTGTTAAAAGTGCAATTTCCTAACCGATTCTGAGTTGTTCAGATAGCAATTTTTTTATACGTAGTAGAAAGTTCTGGAAATTAGGTCTTTGAGGATGACAACCCCCCCCCACCCCTCAGGCCAAGGGTTTTCAGTTATACCCTGGGAGCATATTAGGTTTTTATTGAAAGCGTTGTCGTAGAAACTTCAAAAGGGCTCATTTGATTTGAAATTGAAAGGGCTAGTGCCTTTCTCAATAGTCGAAAGTGATTGGAGAGCAAGTAACGCCCCTCTCGCGCCCAGCTTTTCCCCAAATACATCCAATCAAAATTTTGAGATAGTCATTTTGTTTAACGTAGCTGAAAGTTCTGGAAATTAGGTCATTGAGGATGACAACCACCCTAACAACCCTTAGGGTAAGGGTTCTGATTTATGCCCTGGGGCATATAAGGTTCTTATAGAAAGTGTTGTCGTAGAAACTCAAGAAGAGCTCATTCGATGGGAAATCGAAAGGCCTAGCACCCTTTTTAATAGTCGAAAGTAATTGGAAGGCTTAACATTTTTATTATAAAGATCGATGTGGTTATAATGTATTATTTTTGTTGTTGTTGTTGTTTAGACCAGGGCACTTCGTATCGAAAGAGTTGTCGTAGGAACTTCGAAAAGGGCTCATTAGATTGAAAATAGAAAGGGCTGATGCCCTTTTTAATAGTCGGAAGTGATTCGAGGGCAACAAATCCCCCTACCACGCCCACCCTTTCATTTGCCCATTATGTTTAAAAACTAAATGTTGCCTTAAGATTAAATCAAAATGCAGTGTATTAATGCTAATTCCCAATAAGGCATCTCAGCATTATCCCAAGATCGACTGAGGGTATTATGTTCTAACTTTCGGGGCTACTTCTGCTCTTAAAATTTAACCAAATTAAAATAGCGTAAGTGTATCCAAGCTATCAAAGAAAGTAAACAGATTTTTTTGCGAATGGTATCAAGTTTTCCATTTCAGGTCAACTAGAGGAGGTATGAAACTAAATTAAACACTACTATTTGTGTTACAATTTTTAAAAGGAAGTATGTTCTTGAAAATTGCGGAAAATTTTTCTCGAGCATACAAATAGCAGGCCAAACTATAAAGTCTTAGAAAAACTAAAATATTTAAAGTATTATTTTCTTTTTTCCATGAAAAGACTATGTCAATATAAAACGAACAGAAATTAATGAAAAAATCTTATTCCAAACAATAAGTTTTTCAAAGAAAAGTAAAAAACTCCATTCAAAAAAAAATGAGCAAAAATAAAATCAAATAATCTACCAAGCGTGAAACTACCATAAATCAACATCGCTAAATATATGAAACCCAAAACGAACAGAAATTACAATAAATAACCAAGTCAAACTTAAAACGAGCAGAAATTAACATAAGTTGGGCTCAAAACCCCTATGCCTTCCCAAGGCCAGAACAGAATTTGCACTTAACTGAAAAAAATACTAATGAATGTGCATTGTCAGGTTAATATGCATATACTGATATTTAGTAATCAAAATGTTAATATTATTTGATTTATCAAAGCTATAAAAGTAAAAACAATAATTTTTTTTCAGTAAAGTGCAAGCCTTAAGCTCATTCCAAGTTTTGTCGCCTTAAGCAACAAGCGACATTAGTCACAGAGTCAAACACCTTAAGCACATCTTGACCTTGTAGAATAAAACTTTCACGTGACGCATTAACATCCATCAATGCGTTCAATACGTACTGGGGTAAAATATCCAATTGAAAAGAAAAAAGGTGCAACTCTAGGACAACAGTCAGATGCATGAAACAAGTGATATGGTTTTGACAGTAACTCACAACCATTAAGAACATGAAGAGCACTTAGCCCACCAATGCTGGAAGGTTTCTTACGGTTTAAGCATAGGATTTTACGCACTACAGAATCAACTGATACAACAAAGTTATCGGGAAGACAACTATATTAAAAATAGTCAAGTTTTTCTTCGTATTCAGACTTACGGGTAGCATGTGGAGCTGAAGATTCAGCAGGGAAATAAGAATTCCACTCAGAATCGGAATTATCTTGGAAAGATATGCGGGCAGTGGAAGGGTCTCTTGAAATATTTCTTCTGAAGGAAGTTCGGGATTGAGAAGTTTGCTAAGAAGTATTTTCGACCAATTAGCTCATATGGGAAGATACCTCTTTTGCAAACTTTCTTTCATAAGCCTAGCCAGAACGAATGTAATCACATCTGAGCCGTAAATGAAAGTAATGTTGGATTTTTTTTTTCCATGCTTCAAAAAGCCCCAGGTCACTACAGCAACGTTAAGTGACACCACAACGGAAAAATTTATGAGGCATAGTTGCTTTTTCTTTGCATTGTAAGGTATGGCAAATATATGCAATATAGACACATTTCTTCCATCTACATCAACTTCGATTTTTCTCACAAGCAGGAGAAATGTATAAAAGTATGGATTTTTTCGTAAAAATAGGTCCAAAATGGTCATGAAGCGGTCACGGTGGATATTTTTTTTAGTCTAGAATTAAGCCTGTGGTTGGTGGGGCTGCGAAAAAGAAGTAAACTGAACAAAGTGACAAGGAAAATATACAGATAGTTAAAGATGGTCTGTTAATCGAAGGTCTTTGACAATGTGAACGAGTCAAAAAAAAGTTTGGAAGGATAGGAAGATATGTTTTCAAACTAATATTAAAATACTGGAAGGCAGAATAATGACAGGAAACAATCTTGGTTTAAAATCGTGGGTGTTTCAAAAGATAGTTCAGGTGCTATTTTGACAGACCCTATAACAAATAAAAGTTTGTTAGACCAATACTTTGTGATACTACGACCGATAAATTTGAGGGCGATGTGGCTTGTTCTGCGCAATGTAGGGCATGGCAAATCTGTTGCAAGATGGACATATAGCAATTAAATTATTTCATTTACATCAACTTGAATGTTTTTCTTGAGGAGCAGGAATGGAGTATGGATTTTCATGTGATTAAATAATAAAAAAAGACAAGTTTTTTCAACTAAAAGTAAGGAGCAATATTAAAACTTAAAACGAACAGAAATTATTACTTTGTCCCAATTCTTTTAAAATATCCCAATTCTTTTAAAATGACTCCCGAATCACAAAGGGCGTTGAATTAGAATACGGGAAGACATTATCCCAAGCTCTTTGAAGTACCAAAAAAAAACTTTAGCGTAAAGAGCGTGGTATTTATGAGGGGGTGATCCCCCTCATATAAGTAATAATTTCTGTTTGTTTTAAGTTTTAATGTTGCTCCTTACTTTCAGTTGAAAAAAAGACTTTATTTTATTTTATTTCTGATCTTTGTTTAAATAATACTGGGAAATCCGACTCCCCCTCCATTGAAAATTCCCTTCTCGCATGAAAAATTACTCCATGAAACGATCCTCTCACATATCCCCCCCCCTCTCCCCGACATCCTTCAACTAGGAAAATCTTCCCTGGAAACATATGTATACGTCCCAAAAATCAGTATTATATGCAAACAATGGGCAAAGTTAATAACTTGCAGCCCTTCCCCCGGGAGATCTGGGGGGGGGGGGTGTTAAGTAATCCTTAAGGACATAGTTATTATATTTTGTGACTATGCTGGACAAAATTGTTATCTCAAAATTTCGATCGGGTGACATTGGGGAAAAAATTAGCATGGGAAGGGGCCTAGCTGCCCTCCAATATTTTTGGTCACTTAAAAAGGACACTAAAACTTTTTATTTCCGATCAAATGAGCCATCTTCCTAATATTTACGATCACTGGTTCGATATGATCACCCCCGGAGAAAATAAATAAACACGCATCCGTGATCTTTCTTCTGGCAAAAAATGCAAAATTCCATATTTTTCGACATAGGAGCTTGAAACCTCTTCACTAGGGTTCTCTGGTATGCTTAATCTGATGCAGTCATTTTCATTAAGATCACTTGATTTCTTAGGGGTATTTCCCCCCTTTTCAAAAATTAGGCAAATTTTCTCAGGTAACTCTTGATGGGTACTATTAAATTTGATGAATTTTACTTATTTTAATAAGCATCAAAATTTGATTCTTTTGACGAATCTATTGTTATCAAGACCCTTTTTCTTATAATTTTGGTTACTATAGAGTCGCACCGCTCCTTACTTGCAGTTCGTTACCATGAACTGTTTGAAAGCGAGTCCATAACGGTTGTGAAGATTTCACGTTGGATATTTTTCTATTCCCTCTAGAAATGGGCCTGGGGTTGACGGGACTGTGGGAAGGAAGTAAACTGAGCAGAGAGACAAGAAAAAAAAATGTGGATAGTGAAAAGTGGTCTGATAATTGAAGGTCTGTGACGATGTGGACAAGTTGAAAAAATTTGGACGAATGGGAAGATAAGTCTTTGCACTGATGTCAGAATGCTGGAAGGCAGAGAAATGATAGGGACCAAGCATGACTTGAAAACGTGGATGCTTCAAAAGATTGAGGACGATATCTTAGATGTTTTTCAGAAGAATTGGCTTAGGAAAATTAAGTACCATTTTGTCTGACCATATATCAAGCAAAAGACTGTGCCACACCATGCCGAGTTTTACGGATGAATGATGGCCAAATGTAAAACGTCTTGGGTTTTAGCCATCTATCTTGGACCAAACCCATTGCAGGTTGTTCAAACAGGATGGAAAGAAGTCATCCAAAATAATTTAAAGGAATTTGGAACTCAATCAGATGAAATAAAGAACAAAGCCTAGAAAATCTGGAAGTGGAACTTACACAGCTTCGTTGGCCTTAGACGGGCTCGATCTGGAATGAATAGTTAGTGGTAGTAGTACTATGTTGAAACAAAATGTTTTAATCATCACTTGTAAATTGTTATCATGGTACCAGTTGTCATGGTAAATTGGTTAATTTTATATGGTATTATTGGTATTGTTGCATCCTTTAGCCTTTCCAGAAACATTTGTCTCTTAGCTGACAACTCAGTAGCTTACTAGTTTTTCAGGTTTTATTAAGATCAGGCTTTTTGAAGCGAAAAATTATATAATTTTCGTCACTGGTACCTACAGAAATTTTTTATTTCTCCTTACATGCTATCGTGTTTCTGTCTTTGCATATGACGTCTCAGTATCTTAAAATATCCCACCTCCTCTTCTGATGGAGCACCTAGTGACTTTTTGTCGTTCCCACAGATTTGCAGCGAGTAAAAAGGGCTATCATCAATTTGTAAGATAGCAGGTAACATCATTCTGAACCTATATGGATTTCTTGCAGAAACGAAGTTTGGATTCAGGAAAGGCCATTCTACGATACGTGCAGTCCACCATCTCACAGATTTTGTTAACTCTGCGCTTGAACTTGCGGAGCTATTGCTTTCAATTTTCATAGATTTTAGAAAATCTTTTGATACTGTTGTTTTTAAGATCTTATTGAACAGGCTACGTTGTTTAGGTGTTCAGGATGTATCTTTGAGTTGGTCTGAGTCATATCTTGGTGGAAGAACACTTAGAGTGAATGTTAATGGCTGCAAATCGAGAAGTTATAGAGTCCATTTCGGAGTTCCACAAGGTTCGATGCTTGGGCCCCTACTTTACCTAATTTATGTAGATACCTTTGCAATTTTACATTCCTGGGACACTGATCATGTCCTTTGCTGATGACACTATGTTTACAGTAACATCATCTTTCGAGAATCTTTCATTGAAAAGGCAAATAAGGCCCTAAAAGAACTGACAAGTTTTACGAGATGTAGCTATATATCTGTTGATGTTTTTAAGGCAAATTTTATAACTTTTAGTAGAATTGGTAATTCCATTATTTTAAATAATAAAATATGTCTGAATGATTTATTCTTAAAAGAAGCTTTTAGTGTAAAATATTTATGTTTTTATCTCGGTTGCAATTTGAGTTGGAAATTACACTGTGATCAGTGGTTGATCCAGAAGGGGGAGCTTTCCCCCCTAGCGTAATCTAAAGTAGTGTAATTTACTTAATTAACGGAAGTTTGCGTTAATTAAACTTGCTCCTAACGTAAGTTTATTGGATCAACCTATTTTGCGTCCCCCCTAAAAATAATCCTGGATCCGCCCCTGACTGTGATGCAGTAGCAGCAAAAGTGGCAAGAGGATTGGGTCTTATAAGAAGGCTAAGGAATGAGCTCCCACCAAGAATTCTAATGATCCTCTATCATTCTCTTATCAGTCTGTATCTATCTTATGGTTGTTTGTTGTGGACTAGTTCTTTTGTGTCAAGTTTTAAAAGAGTTCAAATTTTACAAAATAAAGTTGTACGTGTCTTAGGAGATTATGTGAGATCCGAAAATAATACTTTTAGTTGCTTTGCTAAAATGAAAATTCTAAATATTTATAAGTTAAGAGATTATCAACTAGTTATTTTTTTTTATCAATGTTTGAATCGTTATTCACCGGAGCGCTTTTGGGACATTTTTAAGTCTAACTCGTTTTATCATTGTTATGAAACTAGGCATTCTTCAGGGATAGTGTCTGAGCCTCGGAGTACTCAACGCGGATTTTTATTTCCGCGTTTTGCGGGACTACATCTGTGGAATTCATTCCCTAAGGGTATAAAGGTGACAGATAATGTAAGCCGGTTCAAGAGTGGGTTGAAACGTTACCTTCTGGGAAGTTTTCAATGATTTATGTTGATTTAAGTATCTCTCGTTAGTAATTCATTCCACGTCGTTTATGGTTTATCGACGATATTGTTTAATAATGTGTGCTAATAGTTAAAAGTTGTTATATTTTCACTACTTGTTTGCTTTTTTTTTATTTTGATTTATAGTGTGAGTATGTGTTAGTAGATCATAAGGATGGAAACAACCATCTTATAAAACCCAATGGGTTTTCACAATGATTGTTGAAAGATTATGTAAGCGTTGTTTTAGTTAATAAATTATTTCTCTCTTTTCTCTCTAACCTTCCTACTCTTCCACATTTTTTTCAACTTTGGAATACCGTGGGCCTTGGAAATTCTAATTTTTATAACTTCAATTTATCCACCATCTTTACTAATGCCACTACCCAGGTAAGTGAATATATCTTCTTGATCGACTTTCCCGCTACCCAACCTCCATGTTTCTACCTTTATTTAATCCTACTCGAAGCAAATTGGTGTTCTCAAAATTATCTTCAAACCTATCTTTGCACCCTGATCTCTCAAAACATCAAAAAATTCATTCATCTTGTTAATATTTTTAACTAGGATACTAAACTCATCTGATAATATAAGTCTGGTAGAGTTATACCTTCCCATTTAATTCCATTTTATCCCTTTGCCTTTGCAGAGTTCCTTAGGATAAAGTTTATTGAAGTAATTCATATAAAAGGGTATAAGACAAAACCCTGCTTAACTCCTGATTTAGCACCAAACCATTATTAACCCGACTTGCTCCCTTAACCATAGCAGCATTGTTTCTCGCACAGTACTAGTCGCTTTAATTTACTGATCTGATATATTGCGCAAGGATAGGACCTTCACTAAATCTCTTTTATTGCATGAATCAAAGGTCTCTTCATGATCTATAAGACTTAGGATTAAAGGGCTCTGATGATTCAAAAATGTTTCTATTATTAGTCTAAGAGTGAAAAGATGGTTGACATATTCTCCACCTAAAACCACGCTTTCCTTCTTTTGAAATTTTTAGAAAAACCTGTAGATATCTTTCTTGGCATCAGAGAGGAGAGGCGGTGACTAGCAAACCGGTTAGTTTTACAGTAACCTACCTATTCAATTGGTACAAACATAATACAGTCGCAGATATACTTAAAAGAAAAAGAGAGGTGAAAACTAAACCGCTAAACTGAAGTTATATTCAGAATCTCTGAAGCTCTTAGGGGTTCAGTCTTCGCAGAAATATCTACACATATTTTTTATTTTTGTGCTTGAAAGTATAGTTGAACTGGTTTTTTTTTATCATCATGACATTAATAGATTTCTAAAAACAAAGCTTTTCTCATATGATACCTTTCAGGTAAATACTCATTGGCTATTAAGGATAAAAATCAAAATTTAGCTTTTAGAGGGAGGTGTCATTTTTCCAGTCAAGGGGCATTTGAGGTGCATTTGATGTTTGAGCACGCTTATTCTGTCTAATAAATGAGCTAGGCTGCTGTGACACTATTTAAAAATAAATCTTATGTCTTTTGAAAACCCATATTATTCATTTATATGCTATACAGTTATAGACGTCTCTCACACTTATCTAAGCAGTTTTGCTACTTCCCAATTCTCCCCCCTGCCACTTTGTAATGCTCTTTCATCTATTTTATTCTTTATTTCTTTTGTTTTCTTTTGAAGGACAATATGCTCCCTTATAATGCCTGTATTTTAGCAAAAATAAATATCTGGCGAGCACAGAACTCTGAAAAGTTTCACTTGCAGGAAAAGCTTTACTGCATTTAACGACACGAAGAGTCCGGACTTGTCCGGAAACTCTTGTCTATTAGGGTCACTTTTGGGACAGCCAAGTTGGAGTTCCCAGCTGTAATTCTTTGCTACTAAAATCATGATGAGCAAGAGAAAAAAGTAATATATATATTTACCTTTATTTCTTATGTTCCAAGCTTTGTCTAATCGATTTAAAAAAAAACAATAATATCTTTGGAATGAGGGGGGGGGGTGGGAATACATTAAAAAAAAGTAATATATTTATACCTTTATTTTTTATGTTCGAAGTTTTGTCTAATCGATTTTTTCCAAAAACTAAAATTATCTATGGGGTGGGGGGGGGGTATTACATTTCATCATGCCAACACTGGTACTAGTTATTGTATACTGGCAACCGCTCCTGTCAGTATTTACTCTAGCACCACCAGGGCCAACACTGATACCAATAATGTAAGTATTGCGGCTAATCTGTACGAAAGAACTTTTATCGTAAATAATATTACCTTATAGTTATATGCCTGTATAGGAGAAAAATGTCTATTTATCTGATAATAAGGAGCAGGAGCACAAACACCTTCCCCGTAAAATAAACTTCTACCCACGGACCACACTGGTCAGCCTCTAAAACAAAAAGCACTAAACATCAACTTAAACATCATCAAACATCAACTAAACATCAACTAAACATCAACAATAAAAAGAAGGCTAAAACATAATCACTTAGGTTCTGGGTCACCCCTTATGAGGCGTTTGTAGTACAATTGGAAGGAATCTTCCCCACTCTCACAAAATTTACATTTAACAGAAGCGAAGAATAGGGTTCGGGCATATGAGACGATGGCAGGCTTCAGAAGGGATTGGCTTAACTAGCCTCCTAATCTCCAACAATGAAAACAAATACACATTTTGTCCCAGGTGGGGCGCCGACTAAATTACGTATTTGTTTGAAGTAAAATCGGAGTAAAATTAATATAGGAAGTTGGGATGCAAAGAAACGAAGAGTGATTCTGAAGTTTATCCCCCTGATGATTAAATCTGTACAACTTCATAGTTCTGAAATGTAAATGGTTACTGAAAAGATAGCAGGTTTCAGGATCGTCAGACCTGAATAAGAAGAGCTGATTCTCCAGTTTATAAAAAATTTTGAGATGGCCGTGGAAACACGAAGGCATATAATTGAAATATGACTGAACAGAATCAGTATCGGTCTGAGGTATTTCACAAGCGGATTTTAAGCTGTAGAGCATAGTTAGGGATGGTAGTTTGACTGCTGAGAAAATATGTGGTAAAGGTCAAAACACTAAATATTGCTGCCTCCCCCACCAGTCACTTCTTTTTCTTTGGAGACAATGGGCCTTTGTGACCTGAGCCTTAATTCCATCCTTAAGTCCATCCTTAATAATAATAATAATAATATAAATAATAACAATAATAATAATAATAATAATAATAATAATAATAATAATAATAATAATAATAATAATAATAATAATAATAATAATAATAATAATAATAATAGTAATAATAATAATAATAATAATAATAATAATAATAATAATAATAATAATAATAATAATAATAATAATAATAACAACAATAATAATAATAATAATAATAATAATAATAAAAATAATGATGATGATAATGACCATCTAATTACACTTGCAAGCAAGATCATATCTAGGATTTTGTTCAGGGAATTTTTCAGGGGGAGTTTTACTGAACCGCTTTCGTCTGACATTGCTTCGCTCTTGAAATATTGGTGAAAGGAGTCAAACTTTAGCGCAAGGAGAAGGGAGAATATCCATATATAAAAAAAAATCCCTGTTTGTTTTAAATTTTAATATCGCTTTTTTACTTTTCCACTTTGGTAAAACCGAGTCTTTTATACAAAAAAAAGAAATACTTCGGCAAAACCTATACACTGAGAAATATCTCTCCCAGAGTAAGGGGGGAGTGCTGTCTTTCGTCCCTTCAGTAACCATACTGAAATGTTTATCCTATATTTGTCTACACCTAAACTCTTCCAAATAAAGGGAAGCTGGAGGTTGTATCTATATTTATCTCAAGCATCTCTAAAGGAAAGTTTGAAAAGTTGGGTCTGAACACTTTTTTATGGTCCATGGTCCCCATCTCCATAAAAGAAGCAGAAAGTCTTCATCCCAATTATTATTATTATTTTATTACCCATTATTAAACATACAAAATGTTGTAAATGCCACTGTTATGCCACTTCCTGCCACACTCAACTAATTTTCAATATTTTCTCTCAGTATTATTTTGGCCCTGTTTGGATTAGAATTGATGTTGCTAGGGACAAAATGCCTTTAATTAGGATAGAGCTGTGATGTGACTTTATTATTTTTTCTTAAAAAGGGTAATAGAAATTTCCGTTTAAATGTTGTTTTGTAACAGCCCCCTTTTAATGACCTATTCTTTCCTGCAAAAATAAGAAATTTTATATTTGTTACATAGTATCTTAAGGGTTTTCGTAAATACTAAATTTTATTATATGATTCTCACCAGAACTCATTTTCGGTGGTGTTTGACCCCTTTTTATAGGACTACCTTTCCTATTTAAGTTGCTTTCGATGGCTAAATTTAAAGTTAATTAATTTAATATATTCGGAATCTGTATAATTTTGTCAATTCTGTTGATTCGAACATTCCAATAAAAATTTGCCATTTCGAGTTTTTTTATTTTCTATGGCTAGTGTGGTTCTTTACTTACAGTTTGTTGATACGATGTGTTTGATCCAGCGCTCTTTTGAAGGTAAAGAAGGCTGTCAATCCCCGTCAATTCAATTTTTAAGCTTTAGTTTAAGATTTGCATAGCAATGCTTTGATATCAAACAGTTCGGGGTAACGAACTGTAAGTAAGGAGCGACCCGGCTCAATAGTAACCGAAAATCTAAAAAACGGAATTTTGAAACCAATAGATGCATCAAATCGGCTTATTATGCTGATTTCAAATATATAAATTTCATCAAGTTTAGTCTTGATGTCTAGATGTCATCAAGTCTAGTCCCATCAAAAGTTACACGCCTGAGAAAATTTGCCTTATTTTTGAAAAAGGGGCAAACACCCCTTAAAGTCATAGCAGTTTAATGAAAATCACACCGTCAGATTAAGCGCATAGGAGAACTCCACTATAGAAGTTTCAAGCTCCTATCTGCAAAAATGTGGAATTTTGTAGTTTTTGCCTGGAGAAAGATCACGGATGCGTCTTTATTTTTCCTTTTTTCCCAGGGGTGATCGTATCTACCCAGTGGTCCTAGAAAATTCCTGGAGGGCTCATTCAAAAGGAAATTAAAAGTTCTAGTGTCCTTTATAGGAGACCAAAAAAGGAGGGAAATTAGGCCCCCTTCCACGCTCATTTTTTCCCAAAGTTCCCCAATCACAATTTTTAGATAGCCATTTTGTTCAGCATGGTCAAAAAATACAATAACTATGTCTTTAAGGATGACTTAATATCCCATAGTCCCCGGGGGAAGGTCTGCAAGTTATGAACTTCGCCCAATGTTTCCATATAGCATTGATTATTGGGAAGTATACAAAAGTTTTAAGGAGGGATCTTTTCTGGTAGTTGCGGGGGATGGGTCGGGGGATACCTGGAGGATGTTTCCATGGAGGAAGTTTTATGGGGAAAGGGGCATTTCTATGAAGGTGGTGCCGGGTTTCCCAGCATTGTTAAAAAAGAACGATCAGAAATTAAATAAGAAAAACAATCAACTAAAAGTAATGAGCAGCATTAAAACTTAAAACCAACAGAAATTATTGCGTATATGATTGTTTTCACCCCCTAGTCATTACCTTGCTATTTGCGGTAAAGTCTTTTTTGTACTTTCATCAGAGCTATTTATTCTAATTAACGGCCTTTATGATTAATGGGTCTTTCTTAAAGAATTGGAACAAAATTTGAACTTAAGCGTAAAGAGCGAACTATTGACTAGGGGGCGAATCCTTTAATATACGTAATACAAATTTATGAGTATAGAAGTTTGTTACGTAATTTAATTCGTAAGTTATGTCAGATCAAAATTTCAAGAAAGCTATTAAGCCAAAAAAAAGAAAAATTAATATTCAAATTTAGTTTTAATTATTCATGTACGGTGAGCCAAAATCAAAGCTGCATTAATTCAAAAACGTTCAGAAATTAAAGGTTTTATCTTTGTATGGTATACCAGACAAATATACTAAAGTGATTAGTGTTATGTACGAGAATAACACCGCTGCGGTTATGGTAGGAAATAATGTTAGTTGCTGGTTCCTTATTAAATCATGAGCTAAGCAGTGTTGTTTTCTATCATCCTTTATATGGATTATTTTTATGGACTTTGTTTTAATGAGCACATGAAAGGCAATGGGAGACCCCGGAATCAAATGTGTAGGAAAAAGTCTCCTGGACTTGGATTATGCTGATGATTTAAGCATACTAGATGAAAGTGTGAGCAAAATGAATGAAGTTTTAGAGGTTTTGCGAGTTCAGAGTGCTAGAATTGGTTTGAAATTTAATGTTAGGAAGACTAAGTCACTAAGGCTAGGAATAAGTGAAGATGAAAAGGTGACGTTGGGCAATGAAAAGATTGATCAGGTGGGCAGCTTCACTTACTTTGGTGGTATTATTAGTAAAGATGGTGGGAGCAGTGAAGATGTTAAAAATAGAATAGCCAAGGCTCAGGGTGTTTTTTCACAGTTAAAAAAAGCCTGGAAGAATAGGAAGATAAGTCTGCAAACCAAGATTAGAATCTTAGAAGCTACAGTGATGACAGTGGTCAAATATGGCTCTGAAGCATGGACGCTCCGAAAAGCGGATGAAGATTTGCTAGATGTTTTCCAGAGAAATTGCTTAAGGATCGTTCTGGGTACCCGGCTGACTGACCATATTTCAAACAATAGGCTATACGAAAAATGTGGTTCAATACCGCTTTCTAGGTCTATAATGAAAGAAAGGTTGAGGTGGTTAGGGCATGTTGTGCGGATGAAGGATGACAGATTGCCGAAGACTGTTCTTTTCGGCCAACCATCTAGGGCTAAACGGAAAGCAGGTCGTCCCCGTCTGGGGTGGGAGGACGTCATAAAGAAAGATTTAAAGGAAATGAGAATTTCTTGGGCAGGTGTAAAAAGGGAGGCTTTGAATCGATTGGGGTGGAGGAGGAGCGTGCGTAGCTGTGTTGGCCTCAGGTGGCTTGGTGATGCGATGAGTTGTTAGTAGTAGTAGTAGTAGTATAATGTCGCTCCTTACTTTCGGTTAATAAAACTTGTTTGTTATTTAATTCCGTCAAAAAGAGCACCCTTTGAAATATTTTTCACGGGGGAGTGAGTCTGGAAAATAGAGAAATAGTTTATGTTTTCCAAGTTCGTTCAGTGGGATTTTTAAAATGATTTATTTTGTATGGACACCCTCCTCTCCTCACCAATTCCGGTTTGAGGGTGTGTATGCAACTATACTATCACGCAACTGAATTCCAGGTCACTTAACCCCTGTAAGTGAACCACCGTGAAAACGAACCGTCGTTTAGCTGCAACCGCGTTTAACTGAATAACCGTATAACTGAAACCCCATGCAACTGAACCCTCGTGTAACTAAACCACCGGGAAACTGAACCCCATTTAACTAAGCCCTCGTGTAACTAAAACCCCGTGCAACTCAACCCCATTTAACTGAACCCCCATGTAACTAAACCCCCATGTAACTAACCCCCTTGCAACTGAATCACTGTAAACTAAAATGTAACTAAACTGAACCCCCTTGCAACTGAACCACCGTAAAACTGAACCACCGTACAACCGAACCACCGTGCAACTGAACCATCGTGCAACTGAACCACCGTATAACTGAACCATCGTGCAACTGAAACACCGTGCAACTGAAACCTCATGTAACTGAACCATCGGTTAACTGAACCACTGTACCGAAGCAGGTAATTAACTTTTATCAAACCAAACGATAAAAAACTACGAGCATAGAAAATACCTCAAAATGCAAACAACAAAATAAGCAAAGTGGTAAAAAAAATTACAGTATGTAGACGGTGAGAACTACCGTTTACCCCCCCCCTCCCTGCTAAAAACATCCCTTAAGGAAAATACCCCACAGAAAATAACACGTCACGGAAAATACCCCCCTCCCAGAAAATACCTACCCGTGGAAAATCCCCCTCCCCAAAACAAGATACCTCTTTTGGCTGGTTAGTCTCCAATTACTTTCGGCTTATAAAAAAAGACTAGAAATGCCTGGGGATTATCAAACAATTTCTACCTCCATCCTCCCGTCTTCTTTCCCTTAGAGCTAATTCTGTATTTATATGAAGGCTCAATGAGAGCTGAGATGTTTTGGCATCAAAATGCACTCTTTGAGGTATCTCCCTCTCTTCCTAGCTACAAAACAATCAGATAACCCCATTGCAGAAGTTCCAGTTCCTTTTAAAGTCTTTTTGATTTGTCTATTGCTTACAGATAGTGTACTTGTCATTGGGAAACATAAGGAAATTTTGTGCGTGGGGGTTTTCTGGAGGATCTTTCAAGAGAAGAAAGTATTTGCAGGGAGGGGGGGGGCAAGATTTACAAATAAACTCCTCTTTTCCACTTCCCTTAGAACTTCTCAATTAAACTAAAAAATAACACGACTCAAAGAAGATTTTAAAAATTTTGAAAACCATAATTTCCGCGAGGGAGGTATTTTCCAGGTGATGAGGTTTCCGTGGGTAGAGGAGGGGAAATTTTCCGTGGAGGAGGGGGATAAACGCTTAGACCCATAGAAAGTCCAAGGATGAAGGGAACCCCCATTAACAGTCATAAAAAAGAGAAATAAATCTGAATTTAAGAGTTTATGACGTCCGATTTTCTTTGTTTTTGTGACAATAAAACAGAGCATTTTTATAAATCATCTGGATAGTAATTTATATAAAGACCTAAAAAAGCAAACAATTCCAACAAGGTTGAACATGTAAAGATTCCAACTTGTGTTTTACCCAATGTAAGTACGGTGGTTGAGTTGCACGAGGGTTTGGTTACACGAGGGTTCAGTTGTACAGTGGTTCAGTTGCATGGTGGTTCGGTTGCACGGTGGATCAGTTGTATGGTGGTTCAGTTGCACGGGGGTTCAGTTACATGGTGATTCAGTTACACGGGGGTTTAGTTAAATGGGGTTGAGTTGCACGGGGGGTTCTGTTAAAGGGGGTTCAGTTGAATGAGGATTCAGTAGCACGAGGGTTCAGTTGCACGTTGGTTCAGTTGTACGGTGGTTCAGTTGCACGGTGGTTCAGTTACAGGGATTCAGTTGCTTGGGGTTCAGTTGAACGGTGGCTCAGTTACAATGGAACCCTGTTTGAGGCATAGAAGCCCATGAAACAAAAATGTGACATCTGCTATCTTGACACACTACCAAAAAGTTTAAATATGGAAAATATGGAAATTTGAAATCTCTTGCGTTACGACGGTCTAAGAAAATATTTCTCACTGCGTTAGTTATTTCAGAAAATCTAAGCTCTTTGGGGTGTATAAGGCCCTTGGTCCTAAAAAGCAAGATAACCAATTTGAACCATTATATTTCCGATTATTCTTAGATTTTATTCATAAATTTTATTGGTCAAGCGTTAAAAAAATAACCGTTTTTCAGTGAGCAGATAAAATAAGGGGAAAAAACAGGATCTGAAAGACGTATTTTCAAGAAAGTAGACAATAATTTGTACATTGTCACGAAATTCTTCATTTCATAAACATTTTACAATATTTCAAATTCTCAAATCTCTTATTTATTTTTTGTCATGTAGGCTTCTCCTGTTGCTTAGTTCGTTTGTTTTTTCACTTTGGCCCCTGGTAGTCAGTTGGAGATGAATTTTCATTCCGACTTCTGCTTCTATTATATATAATGAAATATATAATGAAATACCATATATATAATGAAATTATGTTATACATAATGAAACCTGAAATCCCAAGAAGGGGAACAAACAGCGTCCTTGACTGGTTTGGTTAATTTGTTTGGCTTGACTCCCGTTTGTAAATCTCAAAGAAGAAGGTAAAATATAAGTGCAAAACCAAAAGACTACTTCAACTATCTAAAAAAAACATTTTATCAGTTCTTTTTTTAATGACATCATTTCTTATTTTGTAGGCTATTTATATATTTGGTAATTTAGATAGGGTTCCAAAAATTGTCACATCTGTTAAAACTGAAGTGTCTTTTTCAGGAAGGTTTTGTGCCAGAAACAGCTTGGTTCCTTGTCCCCGGTGCTTCCATTATTTGTTCTTCCTCTTTGTTCCTTGAGTATTTGCCCTCCAGTTAATCAAGCGTATCATGCTTTGGAACTGGGACAGAATCGACTATATTTCGACATAGACCGATATCTGCCAATTCACAGCTAGAATGAGGATGAATCAAGACGTTGTTATTGTGGCAACAAGGATGAATTAGATCATATTTTTGTTTGTTTGGGGAGCAGGACACACTTAGGATGGATCACTGATTCTTATTCCTGTTTCACTAAGTGACTGTATAGATCAACTGAAAATGAATTGCAATAAAGATTGGGTGTTGTCATTCCGAAGGTGTTGATATACAAAACCTTTTCCCAGGAAGAATAAAATAAAGAAGAAAAATGAATTGGTTAATCAAGTATCAATGATAATCCTTTTTTTGCAGCAAAAGTATTTCTTAACATTTAGAGAGACGTCGACAGGGCAAAGAAAAAAAATTTGGTTGTAAAAAAAATTATTTCCCAAGAATGTCTGCAGAAGAATAAGTATACCCAATGCATTGTTTGAAAATTTTTATCAAATAGTTCGTAGTAACGAGCTGTAAGTAAGGAGCGACTCGGCTAAATAGTAACTGAAACTCTTAAAAACGGAATTTTAATATCAATAGATACATCAAAGGAATCAGCTTATTATGCTGATTCCAAATATATAGAAGATTCATCAAGTTTAGTGGTACCACTCAAAATTTAAAAGCCTGAGAAAATTTGCCTGATTCTTTAACTAGGGGGGAGGGGACCATAAAATCAAAGGAATCTTAACGAAAATCTCACCGTCAGATTCAGTGTACCAGAGAACCTTACTGTAGAAGTTTCAAGCTCATATCTGTTAAAATGTGGAATTTTGCTATTTCTGCCAGTAGACAGATCACGTATGCGTGTTTATTTGTTGTTTTTTTTTCCCTAGAGGTAGTCGTATAGAAATAATTGTCCTATAAGATCGGGATAGGGTGCATTTAAATGGAAATTAAAAGTTCTATTGCCCTTTTTAAGTGACCAAAAAGATCTGAGGAGAGCTGCCCCCCCCCGCCCACGCCCATTTTTCCCACAAAAATATCTGATCAAAATTTTGAAATTGCCATTTTGTTCAGTATAGTTGAAAGATCAATTAGTTAAGTCTTTAGGTGTAAAAAGACCCCCCACAGCCCATGGGCAGAGGCTTGTAAGTTAGGAAATTCGCCCATTGCTTACGTATAGAATTTGTTACTAGGAAGTATACAGACTTTTTTTGGGTGTGTGTGTGTGCTTGGGGTGGATTTCTTTCGGTAAAATATTCCTTGGGTGGGAAATTTCTTGGGGGGGGGGGTGACTATTTCAGGGGAAATGCTCTTCTGGGGAGATCTGACTGAATTACTATACGAAATTCTTTTTAATTTTCTTACATTCTCTTTGCCAAATTTTTCATGAGGAGATGTTCCGGGAGAATTATCCAGGTTTTTTTCCGCTTGTTTTGATTTTCGGAAATTAGTTTCCACGAAAGGGGGCATTTCTGGAGTGGACAAGAAACCAATTAGAGATTAAAGTCTTATTCAAATGACAGAATACTAAGGAGAATTTTCAGGCTGAATCCTTCGCTAGCAGTTTTACAGGGAGGAGGATTCTCAGCGAGGATGGAACTGTCTGGAGAGAATTTGAAGGGGGGGGGGTACACTTTACGCTGGGTGAAATTTCCATGGAGGAGTTTTCCGTGAGGGGGAAGGGTATATTTCATACAGGGGGATTCATATTTTCCGGCCTTACCTGAAAAACGAACAGAAATTATTTCATATATAAAGGGTTGCCCCCGCCGCAATACCTTGCTCTTTACGCTAAGGTTTGACTGTTTGTCCCAATTTTTTAAGAGCATCTACTGAAACACGGGGGTCGTTTAATTGGATAGGAAGCTTTTTAAAATTGCTAACAGCTTTAGCGTAAAGAGCAAGGTATTGAGGAGGGGGCAACCCTTCTTATACGGAATAAATCTACCAAAATTAATATGCAAATTTTGTCTTAATTTTTCATTTACGATGAGCCAAGTTCGAACCTCCATTATTTGAGAAAACGTTCACAAATTAAATAAAAAAATAGGTTCTCTGAAATGAAAGTAAGGAGCGACATTAAAACTTAAAACGAACAGAAATTATTCCGCTCCTTACTTTCAGTTAAAAAAAACAAACTTGTTTTTATTTATTTAAAAGTATTTAAGAACAAAATGGGATGTGGAAATAGTTAAAAATTTTAACTTTAGTATCAAAACTGTGCTTTCTTGTGCCTAGCCTAGACAAAAATCCTCCTTTTTCAAGCAGCTACTCGTTCATAAGGCCCGAAGAGCTTAAATTTCTTTTGCGTTTCTTTGCTCTCTTGTTTTGTAGTGAAATATACTTTTATAATGCATTTTGAAACACCCCAGGAGTTGAGCAGGGTTGTGTCCTGTCCTTCTTTATATTGATCATTTTGATGGACTTTGTCTTAAGGAGCATGGGAAAGGCAATGGGAGACCACGGAATCAAATGGGGAGAAACATTTTCTTGGACTTAGATTATGCTGATGATTTAAATATCCTAGATAAAAGTGTGAGCAAAATGAATGAACTTTTAAAGATTTTGCGAGTTCAGGGTGCTAGAATAGGTTTGAAAATTAATGTTAAGAAGACTAAGTCACTAAGCCTAGGAATAAGTGAAGATGAAAAGGTGACGTTGGATAACGAAAAGATTGATCGGTTGGGCAGTATCACTTACCTTGGTAGCATTATTAGTAAAGACGGTTGGATCAGTGAAGATGTTAAAAGTAGAATAGCCAAGGCTCAGGGTGTTTTTTCCCAGTTAAAAAAAGAGTATAAGGATAGGAAGATAAGTCTGAAAACCAAGATTAGACTATTAGAAGCTACAGTGATGACAGTGGTCAGATATGGGTCTGAAGGATGGGCGCTCCGAAAAGCGGATACAGATTTGCTGGATGTTTGTTTTCCAGAAAAATTGCCTACGGATTGTTCTGGGTACCCGCTGACTAACTGCATTTCAAACAGTAGGCTGTATGAAAAATGTGGTTCAATCCCGCGTTCTAGGGCTATAATGAAAGAAATGTTGAGATGGCTAGTGCATGTTGTGCGGATGAAGGATGACAGATTGCCGAAGATTGTCTTTTCTTGCCAACCGTCTAGGGCTAAACGGAAAGCAGGTAGTCCTCGTCTGGGGTGGGAGGACGTTATAAAGAAAGATTTAAAGGAAATGGGAACTTCCTGGGAGGGTGTAAAGAGGGATGCTTTGAATAGATTGGGATGGAGGAGGAGAATGCATCGCTGTGTTGGCCGCAGGTGGTTTGGTGCTGCGGTGAGTTTCTAGTAGTAGTAGTAGTAGTATTAATTTTGCCACTTATTATATTTAAAAGACTTACCAGAGAAAAATTCATGTTCCTGTTGGTGTCGATTGAAGATACACTGCAGGCCAGTTCTCCAGTAGACTAAAAATTTGCTTCTTTCGCTACTTTTAATTTAGGTTATTTTATTGAAGCAAACGATTTTTTTTATCTTATGGCTTGTTGCTCAGAATTTAGCCTACTTTCTTTACCTTATAGGGTCGGTTGAGTGGGTGGCGGTACATAAAGTGCAGGAGCTTCACTACTTCAGAACAAGTTTTGCTGATAAAAGTAAGACGTATCAATTCTGATGCCATTCAAATCTGGTAGCTGTTTAGGCTATCCAAGCACTTATCACTTGATTTTCTACTCATGAGCCAAGCAAGGACTTCATAATAAAATTTGTAAAATACTTGGACTGACGTGGTTGGCGGCCTATGGAAGAAATACTCAGGGGGTCTAATCACCAGAGTCGAGGACGTTGGCGAGGGTTAGAGGTGGAAAGGGAATGTGAGACCGATGAGAGAGGAATCATTGGCCCTTTCACATGGGTTTAACATGAATAAAAAAAATGCTGTTTGTAGTTGAGTGTTATCAAGCAGAAATAGAAAATTATATACAAGGTTAATTTTAAATATTTAATTTTAAAAACTGATGTAACTAACATCTTGATTTTGGTTTTTATAGTTATACTGCTAGACGGCGTTGGCTACTCTTTCCGTTGAAAAACTTAAGGTTTCTTCTCTAATAGTTTCTCACACTTTTAGGAGCAACCGATTCATTATTAATGTGGACATTATATATACTACGTAGGTCTATTTTGATGCTTAGATTTTGGTTGAAGCTCATTAGGTGTAATGAAGATAGACTAGTAAGAGCAGCTTATTATCAGATGTTGAGTTATGGTTCGAAAACGTCGTGGCCATCCCAAATTAGGTCATTTCTAGAAAGAGCGGGAATGCCTTACTTATGGAATGACGGTCTTGGTTTCCGTGATCTACCACCAAATTTAGTAAGCCAGGTACGATTTATCTTAGAGGGTCAAGAAATTCAGTATTGGCAAGGGCTGGTTTTAAATTCCGCTACATTGAATCATTATAATGAGGCTAAACCTACTTTTGGAGAGGAAGTTTATTTTAAATTCAATTTGCAGTCTACGATTTTATGTTGATGGATTCAACCTAGTGCGAACAGCCTTCCCATTCAGAGCAGGCAAATGGTGTTCGACAGGGGGATAGTACATCCTGAAGCTTGATATGTGTGTCCTCTTTGTAGAGATAAACACGAAGATTTGGACCATTTTCTCCGAAAGTGCCCGGTGCTCTCTGATTTAAGGGAAAATTACTTATATGGGATTGTTTTGCTGCTTCCTGGTATTTTACAAAGTATTACTCCAACCACAATATTTCGTATTGGTGCGTACATAGAGAAGGGATTAGAAGGAAGGAAAAGTTTTTACAATTAATTATTATTAATTACATGGAATTACATTTATTTTCTCGATAAATTACCATAAGGTATTTGTTACAGCTATAGCTATCACGTTAATCTATGTTTCATAATTTGTTCTGTTGTGATTTCTTTATTTTTCATAAATTTTTGTGGGTATATGGCTCTTGGGCTTTGGAAATACACGATCTATCTATCTATCTATACAAAAAAGTCCCTCAATTTAAGAATATTGACTATTCATATTACCCAAAATTAAAATGTTTGAAAGTCATTGAATTCTGGTGTTTTCTTAAACCAACTGACACTTTTTGAAACAAACGTGTATAAACAGTATTGAAAGAAGTCTACTGATACGAGAACGAAAATTCGTTTCATTTTCTTCAAAAATATTTTATATTAAACACTTTTCAAAACTGACAGAAGTGAAAAGACACTTTTTTAAGAATGGCAAAAGATGATTATGAAATCTAAGATATTATGGTATCAAGATTGTCCTAAATAATTGATACATTTATGTGTTATATAAATGGTTATATAGTTCATACTTCACAAACTATTTAAAGTGTAGATTTACAAAGACTACAAAGGCTCTTGAGTCAAGCCAGCAGCAACTGCGATTGAACCCCGGGCCCCTTATTACCAAGGAGGGATCAACCAACTGTGCCATCACAGACAAAAAACCATAATTTATACAATTTCCCTTAGCTTATTATTGTAGGCAATTTTTTTAGATATACCTATATTATGTGGATGGCTATAAGTATTTATGCCTCTAACTAGAACAAAACTTAGCTTGTTCAACTAAGAGTTTTGACATAAATCCACCATTAAGTCTAAAAATTACTATATTCAGCAAAGATTGTGTAACTGACTTGTCGAGCGTTGGTAATTAAAACATGCTTTTGAAAGGTGCTTTTTCTCAGTCATATTTTCTTTTTGAATTTCCTTGTCTTCTCCTTGAAATTGAATAACCTATTGTACCATTCAACCCTACCAATTTGGATGTTCGTTGGAACAGTTTCTTCTTTTTAGAGAGAGAGAGATTGAATCCTTTATTTTTTAATAATTCACAAAATAAAAAAATCAATAAAATAAAGAAAGCTACTACTAGAAGATCAAGTGACGATTACAGAGTGGCTCAATTAATTAGTTAAATCGCATAATAAAAAGACAACAACAAAGAAATAGCGGTAAAAAACCCACAAAAAAAGCACTATGATATCAAACAGTTCGTGGTAACGAACTGTAAGTAAGGAGCGACCCGGCTCAATGGTAACCGAAACTCTAGAAAACGGGTTTTTGATACCAATAGATATATCAAAAGAATCAGATTTCAATGCTGATTTCAAATATATATTTTTCATCAAGTTTAGTGCTACTTATCAAAAGTTACGGGCCTGAGAAAATTTGGCTGATTTTCAAAAAAAGGGGGAAAGACCCCTAAAAGTTATAGAACCTTAATGAAAAATCACACCATCATATTCAGCGTACCATAGAACCCCACTGTAGAGGTTTCAAGCTCCTATCTACAAAAATGTGAAATTTTACATTTTTGCCCGAAGAAAGATCATGGATGCATGTTTATTTGTTGTTGTTTTTTTTTGTTTTTTTTTTCCCCAGGGGTGATAGGACCGACCCAGTGGTGCTAGAATACCGTGGGAGGGCTCATTGGACCGGAAATTAAAAGTTCTAGTGCCCTTTTTAAGTGACCAAAAAATATGGAGGGCAACTAGGCCCCCTCCCACGCTCATTTTTTTCCCAAAGTCACCCAATCAAAATTTTGAGATACCCATTTTGTTCAGCATGGTCGAAAATATGATAAATATGTCTTTTAAGATGACTTAATCACCCGAAGTCCCCAGAGGGAGGGCTAAAAGTTATGAACTTTACCCAAGGTTAACATATAGTATTGGTTATGGGGAAGTATACAGAAGTTTCAGGAGGTTTTTTTCGGGTTGGGGGAGGGAGGGGGGGGTCGGTGGTTATGTTTGAGGATCTTTTCATGAAGGAATCTTTCATGGGGGAAGGGAAATTGCCATGAAGGGGGCGCCGGACTTGCCAGCATTATTTATTGGTTATTGGGAAGTATACAACCATTTTCAGGAAGGATTTTTTTCTGGAGGGGGGGCTAGAGGAAGGGCTTACTCTGGAGAATATTTCCGTGGAGGATGTTTCTTTGGGGTAAGGGACATTTCTGTGAAGGGGGCGCCGGATTTCCAAGCATTATTTAAAAAACGATCAGAAATTAAATAAAAAAAAACAAGTTTTTTCAACTGAAATGTAAGAAGGAATATTAGAACTTAAAACGAACAGAAATTATAACGTATGTGAGGGGGTTCTCCCCCAAGTCAATACCTCGCTCTTTACGCTACAGTTTTTTTTAGTGCTTTCAAAAGAGCTATCTATTCTAATTAAACGGCCTTTGTGATTCAGGCGTTTGTGAATTAAAATTTTTTTTAACTTTTAACGTAAAGAGCGTGGTATTGACTAAGGGGAGAACCCCCTCATATACGTAATAACATATACGTAATAAACAAAACAATGAAAAAACAAGCGATATGGCTCAAGAGTAATCGAAACTTTTAAAAACGGAATTTTGCTGTCAATAAATGTATCAATAGAATGTGTTTATAATGCTGATTCTAGATATATAAATTTTATTAAGTTTAGTATTACTCATCAAAGGCTACGAGCCTGAGAAAATTTACCTGATTTTTTAAAGAGGGGGAAAAATCCCCTAAAAGTGAAAGAATTTTAATGAAAATCACACCGTCAGATTCAGAGTATCAGAAAACCCAATAACATAGGTTTCAAGCTCATATCTGCAAAAATCTGCTACTTTGTATTTTTTTCCAGAATAAAAATACACGAATATAGAATTTATTTACGTAAGTTAATTTTTAAATACATCCATTAATCAAAATTAAAGTAAAATTTTTATAAAAATAAAAGCTACATTAACTAAAATACGATCAGAAATTAAATAAAAAAAAACAAGTTTTTTAAACTGAAAGTAAGGAGCGACATTAAAACTTAAAACAAACAGAAATTATTCCGTATATGAAAGGGCTGTCCCCTTCTAAATGCCTCGCTCCTTACGCTAAAATTTGACTCTGTCTTACAACTCTATTTTTTAAAACAATAAAAAACTTTAGCGTAAAGAGCGAGGCATTGAGGAGGGGACAGCCCTTTCATATACGGAATAATTTCTGTTCGTTTTAAGTTTTAATGTCGCTCCTTACTTTGAGTTAGAAAAACTTGTGTTTTTTTATTTAATTCAGAAAGAACACGCTCTCACACTGAACCTCGACTAAGGAGAAACTTTTTTACTTGAGACTTGAATAAATCTTATCATCGCTTTAAAATGTTTTTGGTTGAAAACCTACTTCCTAAACTTTTTGCGTTTGCTTAATATCCAGGTTTTAAATTACACCCTACCTGGTCCTTGGCTTCACAAAAGGTTCCCCGTTGGAATCCCTTTTTCCGGGTCAATATCTTATAACCCCAGGACACCATTTTAAAAGCTCAGGATACAAATTGAAACGTTTCCAGATGATAAATCAAACATAAATTTTGAATATCTAGGCTGTAAAACTATACCCCACGTATTCTTTAGCTTTCGAAAATGTTCTTATTGAAAATACCTTTTTCTAGGTATAATTTTTGTAACCCCCTGGTATATCGTTATATAAACTATGTACACGTTTCCCATTCCTCCAATCTATGTACTTGTTAAGCGGCTGTGAAAGTAGTTCCCACATAGTCCATGGGTTCTCAAAATGTTTTCCTTTGCATTCCATTTTCTCCATCCAATATTTTTGTAATTTGGTATACATTGTACAGACGAGGAATACAAATTCAAACGTGTCCTGATAATAAATCAAGAAGAATTTCAAATTACCATTTGCAATATGAACATAGTTATATTTTACCAATGTTTTGACGTGAATTTAATTGAGTGATTTTAGGCTTTGACTTGCATAGGATGTGTTCTGGTTTAGGCTATTCTAACTCATGAGATCCAGCAGGAAGGGTTTTCCTGAAAAGAAAACCTAGAAAGGTAAATTAATAATACTAATATTAAACCTTGGCCGTTAAGTTGTGGCGTTCCCAAGTCTTTAACTGCAAGATTATATACATTTGAAAAATGGTTTTAGGATGTGTCGGAGCACTTATTCTCCAAGGACTTATTGTCAAGTACTTATTATATTATTAATTCAAAGTACTTATTAAATAATTAAGGGAATAATTATTTTAGAAATAAACGTAATTAAAATTACTTGTTACATTTTATGTTTATTATTATAGTATGTTAAGGGTTCATGCTGCATTGCTGGTTTTAACGAGAGCCTTCTGAAACTAAAAAAGGTTTATGCTTATCCCATTTTAGACTAGATAATCTACAACACTAGTAATTCTAACAATAATAATAATCATAGTCAACAGAGTAGCGTCAACGTAAGCACAAAGACAGTTTGTAACCTGCAAATGGTTTACAATTTTAAGCCAATTTGTATTGAAAGGTTTCTCCTTACGATAACTGCTGCTACAACTCTAACTACTCTCAGTACAACTACTCGTATCACAGAGATTCCAACCAGGGTTAAGTTTACTATAACTGGCTAAGGTGGCGACTCTTACAACCTAACAGGTCCTCCTACTACCCATTCCAGGCTAAAACTAATTTTACTACGACTAAAACCCTCATGTCCATTGATAACATGTTTTTCAATTAGTTTAAAATAGGCATTATTATTGCAGGTCATTACGCTACTAATAATAGGAAAAATTTTAGTTAAAAAATGAACTGAAAATAAATTATGTTTGTCTTGTCTCACGCTAGGCTGAAAGAAACTAACGAAAAATAAAACGGTTCTACAATGCGTCAAAAGATGAACAATTTGAGGGGTCGAGGCTATATCATACAAGTAGAGAATATAGAATATAGAACACAAAACGATAGAAATTACAATGAACAATGAAGCCCCACTTTCAAGAAACATAAATCAACGAAAATAAGTTTGACGTTGCCACGCTGTACCTTCTTTTCCAAAAGACTAGTAGGTCATTTGTGCTGAAACTATAAATTTAACAGTTTTGTTTCTTACTGATAAAATTAAAGAATAAATAGATGAGTACACTTTGAATAAAAGCCTATTTCTAAAATCATAAAAACAAATTCTTGTAACATTGCATATGGTTGCAAAAAATTTAGTTTTACTTTTTTATTATGGCGGTCATTTTTGTTGGTGATTTTCTTCTATTTAAAACCCAGTTACTTCTAAATGTAGAATAATTACGATACCTTAATAAAATCATCATAAAAATTAAATGGTACCATAAATGATAATGTCAAACTTGAGAAAGAATAAATGATAATGTCAAACTTGAAATAAAATGGAATCACGATCACATATCAAACAAGATTTAAGACTCAAAACCAACAGAAATTATTCCGTATATGAAGGGTTGCCCCCACCTCAACACCTTGCTCTTTAAACTAAATCTGTTAGCCCTTTTAAAAAAGCTTCCTATTCTAATTAAACGGCCCCTGTGTTTCAGTAGCCGTTCTGACTAATTGAGACAAATAGTCAAGCTTTAGCGTAAAAAGCACGGTCTTGAGGAGGGGGCAACCCTTTATATACGGAATAATTTCTGTTCGTTTTGAGTTTCAATGTTGCTCCTTACTTTCAGTTAAAAAACTTGTTTTTACGTTTTGCTCGTAAAAAAAAAGATCGTTTTTTAAATATTGCAGGTAAATCTGGCTCAGCCTCCATGAAATATACCCTCCTCATGGGAAACTCCTCCGTGAAAATCTCATCCAAAGTTCCCTCCAAAGTTTCATCCACATCCCCCCTCCTTCAAGTTCCCTCCAGACAGTTCCATCATCGCTGAACCCCCCCCCCCGACCCCCCGTAAAATTTCTTGCGAACGATTCAGCCTGAAAAATTATTCATAGCATACTTTCATTTGAAAAACACATTAATCTATAATCGATTTCTCTATCACTCTGGAAATGCCCCCTTCCATAGAAATCTTTTCCGGGAATCAAAAGAGGCGTAAAAAAGCCCCTGGATAATCCCCCCGAAACATCTCCACATGAAAAATTGAGTTGGCAAAGATAATGTAAGACAATTAACACATAATAGTACGATAATTAACATATAATTCCTATATTTCGTATAGTAATTGTGTCAAATCCCCCCAGTTTAAAATTTTCCCTAGAATTTCCCCCCGGAAATTTCCTTCCCAAGGAAGATTCCCCAATATAAATCCACCCCAAGCACAAACCCCCTCCCCCGAAAAATGTCTGTATACTTCCCAATAACAAATACTATATGTAAACAACGAGCAAATTTCATAACTTACAGGTCTCTCCCCAGGGACTGTAGAGGGTCATTTGACCCCAAAGG
Source organism: Artemia sp. Qi Xiang Cuo (assembly GCF_049724085.1). NCBI lineage: Eukaryota > Metazoa > Arthropoda > Branchiopoda > Anostraca > Artemiidae > Artemia > Artemia sp. Qi Xiang Cuo. The sequence goes on along the minus strand of NC_142797.1, from coordinate 65,580,758 downwards.
ACAAAGTTATTTCATCTTTCAACTATTATTAATAAAATGGCTATCTCGAAATTTTGATCAAGTAGCTTTGGGAAATAAATGGGCGTGGGAGGACTGTCAGTTGTCCTCCAATCTTTTTTGTCACATAAAATGGGCACTAGAACTTGTAATTTGCGTTTGAATGCGCCCTCTTTCGATCTTCTAGGACCATTATATCAATACGATCACCCCTGGGGAAAAAAAAAACAATTCCACAGTAGGATAAAAAAGAAGACAAGTGGGGCGAGAAAAGGATTGTAAGCTACGGCCATGTTTATCCTTGGAAACTAGAAGTTAACTCGGAGATGCAGCCAGTAAAAATTCCTCAGTTTTACTTTGAATGCTGAGGTAGCAAGAGTTTTAGTAGCCTTAACAGTTGAACTAAACGGAAGACGCAAGTATTACAGAAAAGATGATGCAGAAACAGTTGCTTGGTCAAGATTGATAGTTACGGATGACAACTGAGAGGAGCCGTAAACCAGAAACTCAGTTTTCAAGGAGGTGACTTGGAGGCTTAATTTCATTAAGACCAGGGCAAAGTATATAAACTGTGTTCTGGAAGGCTTGGAGATTATCTTATTAGAAGAATTTCGTCTACGTAAAAATTGTGACTAGCACCAACATGGGCGTCAATCAGACAAGGAGGAACGTTTTTTAGTGACTGTTAAGATAGCATTCTTAAAAATAAACGCCATGTTTCAGATGTTTCGGAGCAGCAATGATGTCAATAAGCTGGCTACCTGTCCGCCCTTGTTTTGATGCATTGCCATGCGAACTCCATTAGAGATCGCGAAGAAAAGTTTATTCCACTTTCCACTTCATTATAACAGAGGAACAATATCCTGCAAAGGCATTATGGCTTCAAACACTCTTGGAATGTCAATCGCATTCATGTAAAGATTCTCTTTTTGATATCTGAGGGCGGTCTGAAATAACCAAAAATGCGCGTTTGGATCTTGCACGCATAACCCTATGCGAAATAGAAAATGGTTGTCTTGATGGTGGAACCTTGTTCTGATTACTTGGAAGATAAGCTTTTCGAAAGCTTACCCATAGTGGAGGAGCAGACAAGGATCTACGCAATTAGCAAACATTTGGGTTTTTGCCCTTCTTCAAACGCAGGTAGGAAGATCTTCTGAAAGGGCCATCAAAATATATTGCTGAGCAATACAAACCCGAAATAATACTGACAAATATTGTGTGCATCAAATGGGAAGTGCCCAGCTTGTAACCAGTCAGATCTTAGGGTTTTATCAATGTCCAGTAGAAAAATTTGGTTTGAACACATGAAGCTGTAACAATAACAAATATCTTCATGTGGTCAAGTTTCGAAATATGGCAAAGAAGAAAATGCTTATAAGTAGCTTCAACCGGAGGAGGATCGTCAGAAAAAGCAGGGAAAAATGTTTTCCTTATGCTCCGAAAACCCAAGCGAAGATGAATTATGTATAAGCTTCTAAACTCTCTTCCAAAGCTGTTGGGCGCTATTTGTTCATCCAGCGTATTGTCGTTTGAATTTGTGCATCTTTCCAACTGCGAGAGCTTTTGAAGATCGCGTATATAAATATAAAAAAATAACACCAAAGTGAGGACAGTCACATTCAACCCTGAAACTAAAATTTGCGATAGAACCTGACATCATGGAATGCGTCCTCAGTGCAAAAAAACAAACAAAAAAACAAACAATCTAACCTTTTGAAGTAGACTACACGAGAGACAAAGTAGACTACTCAAGTGTCTGAGTGTTTATTTATCTCTCGTGTAGTCTACTTCAAAAGGTTAGATTTTTTTTTTGGCACCGAGGACGACTTGGGAGGTTCTTGTCGAAATATTTGCACATTTTGTCATCATGTTGTTCCACTGGCTGACACTACCCTTTTTTTTCTCTGCTTTTTGATTTTTTTTCATTTATTATATTTTCTCTTTTTTGTTTCATAGATCATTTGCCTTGGTACTTTAAGTTCAATCAAAGCCAGAAAATCATACAATTTCCAAATAACTCCCTACTTAATCACCTAATATTATTCAAATATTCACTCCCAATCAAACTCATCACCCACACTTCGTCATAGTTGTAATACCCAAGGATATCAAATGAATAAACCCCGTAACATCAAAATTTTTGAACTATTTCTCTGTCATTGAATAATTTCATATTTATTGTCCAAGTCCAAAATGGTTTTTAAGTCATATAGATTATAATACTATATTCTGAAATTTGCTGAACCTCTTTTTTTATTGGATCCCGTTTATTTTTCTAACAAGCCTTACTAAGAGCTGTGCCTTTTTTCCCACTGTTAAATAAACGTTGTAGAATATAGAAAATAATGGGTACCCTTTCTTTAAATCAATTAAAAAATTTAAAGTATTCCATCTTAGAAAAAAAAAGAAATCTCCTATCAATTTCTTCACGAGCAATTTGGATTACGCCTGCTTAAAGTATCACCCCACGAACGGATTCATTTCATAAACATTTAGGCACTCAATCAGAAAGAAGCCCCTCAGATGTATATGACATGCTTTATGTATGGTGGGAATGAATTTCCCATTGCATTTGTCTTATAATATGACAGACCAGAGCAAATCAAAAGCAAATTGTCACTTTGTTATTGATTAAGAAAGCTATCGGGAGGAAATTTTGGCAAAAGCGCGGATATCCTTCCGAGGATAGAATGGGGCAATGCTTTTTGTTTCTGGTGACCTTCATTGGGTGTAAATAGACAAAATTTTGTTTGAAAACTCTTTTTGTATATTCATTTTTAAATGACGATCAATACCTTGGATTTTTGCTGGATTTTAAGCTGATATTTGTCTCTAGATTATAACTAACGAAGTCGAAATAGATCAGCATGCTAGCCTCGGGGGTCACAGCCAATGATATGGAAGAAAATGAGAAAAGGTACCCAAAATTGACATTATCAAATTTAAGACAGAAGTTTGAGGAAAATTAAACCATCTTCTTGGATCAAAAACGATTTTGATTTTAAGTATGTTTAAGTATATTGGACCTCCGCCAAGTCGTCCTTCGTTCAAAAAAAAAAAAAAAAAAAAAAAAAAAAAAAAGAAAAAAAATCTAACCTTTTGAAGCAAACTACATGAGAGACAAATACACACTCAGACAATTGAGTGTCTATTTTCTCTCGTGTAGTCTACTTCAAAAGGTTAGATTTTTTTTTGTATTTTTTTTGCGCTGAGATCGACTTGGCAGAGGTCCTTGTCGAAATATTTGATTGTTTTATCTTCATGTTGTTCCCCTGGCTGACACTATCCCTGTTTTTCTCTACTTTTTGATTTGTTCTTTTATTTATTATATTTTCTTTTCTTTCTTTCATAGGTCATGTATAGCCAGTGTGGTCTTAGAATGTATTTACGTTAAGGACAGTGAAGATGATATCTGGTTATTTGAATTGGTCAAGTCAAAACTTACGTAATCATATATATCCTATGAAATGAGAAACAAATCAGAAACTAAATTTGTAATGAAAAAACCTTTCATATGCAGCTATGCCTTGTGCATTAGTGGGTGCCAATTTAATAGAAACTGACCATGGGTGAAAAATCAGTAAAAAAAAACGCTAAATTTTATGGCACTAAAAAGCTTAAGAAGGTGTCAGTTCTTTTGAAGATGTAGTTGCCTTTGGGAGTGAATATATATTCAATGTGGCAACGCCGACGAAAATGTGGCACCCCACTAAAACATAATAATTTCTAAATATTCATATAACACATTATAAAAAATTACAGTGTTCAGGTATGAATAGATCTGATAGGGATCCAAGGGCAGTTTTTTTATTTTGATGTGCTTAATACGTTAAGTTTATTCTTGTTTTTTCATTAATTGTTGTTATTGTTTTCTCTTTTGCTATAGCTCTGTGGCATAGTTTTTAAAATGTATACCATTTAGAGTAAATTTCCATTTAAGAAAGATGCGCAAAGCCTGCAACTGCAAAGACTTTCCGGAATCATTAGGAATGATCTTTTTATCCGCAAATAATGGTTAAAAATCCCTTTAAAATAGGATGTAGATTACATTTTTTTTATATTCGTTATCCTGGATGTATATTACATATTGTAACTGATGGCTAGATGAAAGTACTGAATAAATTCATGAAAAAGTTTTCCAGTGGATAGGCTGTAATCGGCGCTTGGATAAACTCTTAGTGCTGCCTCAAGTCTACATGGTATAATGTCAAAGGGTTGCTTAGATAAAGTATACATTTTATTCTTGTTGAATAGTGATTCAAAACGTTTCAGACGTGACTCACAGCTGGAGTGGGGTTAAGATAACACCACCAAAAGGTAAAACTGCTAAAGGCAAATATTCTAAATGTTCGTGTTTAGCTACAAAAGTATTCACTGCCCAGGAAAGAGGAGAAGCGCATCGATAAATAGGCTTGAAACTTCCTAATAGATAGTGTAATTTGTAAAATCTTTTATATTTTTAACAATCCATATAAAAATAAGCAAAATTTGTAAGCTTTTTCTGTTTTATGCATGAATTCAATGTCAAATTTTGCTTCGAAAAATTACATATTAAGGCAGAAACCTTGTATTCAGAAAAGCTATGGGTGAAAAGCATTTCACACAATATAGCAAGAAATCGTGCCATTCAGGTTTAAATATGATTTTTAGTTAATTGTACTTTCAAATATCAAGCTTAGGCAGGACGGTGCCCCCTCCATATCCTTTCAAAATTTTCTTTCCATCCTTTCAATATGTGACCCTCTTTTTGCTTGTTTGTTCGTTGTTTATAGAAAAGAATACCCAGAAAGTACCCAAATAGTGCTATACTTAATTTGTTTGGGAGAGGGAGGTAAAGAAGTTAAGTAGGTTCATGAAGCCAATGTTCTAAAAGAAGCTGGTAATATAGATAATTGACATGGTGTTGTTGAAGGGGGTAGGATAGGGCGAACTCACAGTTCATTCTTGTTAAAAATCTAGACGATGCAGAAAAAGGATGAGCGCTTTCGTGCTAGTCCATGTAAATGAATTCAATTCATGCTGCCTTCTAACGCATCTTTAAAACTCTTTCTTGCAATAGTAGTTGTTTCTAAGTGCTTTTCTTTAGTAATATGTTTGTACATTTTAGCCTTCTCTGAATCTCTTTGTTAGTCCTTGGACCTTCTTGGGTCCTTATATAAAGAAATTTCAAAATAGTATTATACAAAATAAAAGCTTTCTTATTTAAATTTTGAAGGCATCTGTTCCAACGTGTAGTTTTAATGTTCGAGAATTTAGTGTTCTTATTGAAATTATAGAGTAAGTATTGTTCCAATCGTTGAGCCATCACTACATCGAATATATAACAAATGAAAATGAGGAATGCAAGACAGACTGGGTGAACATAAAAGAGGTAGCAAAATGATGTAAGTAATAAACGTAAAACTGAAAAAGGTCGGCAAGTAGAGAAAAACGAGTTAAAAGTATCAAGTAAGGTAAAGCCCAGCCGGTCTTACGTTTTTCATTTACACTTATATTCTTAGATTCTCAATGAAAAAATATTTTCAAATTTTTAGTCCATTTTTAAAACGAGTTTATAAAAATATTTTGATTGTTTTAAATTTTTTAGTTTTATCTAAAACTCAAAAGCCTTCAGTCTTCTCTTAAACAAAACTTGTCGTAAAAAAGATGATATTAACACTCCCAATTTTCATTTATTTCTAATTAATCCTTTAGGATTAATCCCAAGATAAGTCCTAAATCTACTCTCTTTAAACTAGAAAATGTTAGTTTGTGTTTATGTTATCGTGAATGTCCACAAATTAGTTATTGTCGACATTCACTGGTTAATGTCCAAAATTCCTTTTTTCTCCTTGAATATAATCTGCGTTGCCAGTCAACTTTTCCAATTTCATGCTAGGTTTGATGATGACGGATTAGGTTAGATTAGGTTTGGTTAGGTTGGGGTAGGTTACCTTAGGTTATGTTTTTAACCCATTTCTGATATGTATAACCAAATTCAACCTAGTCTAACCTAATCTAACCTAACCTAATCTAACCTAACTTTTACTTTTACCATCATAGCTTGCGTAAAACTGAAAAAGCTGGCTCGCAAAGCTAATTGAATCTAAGAAGAGAAAAAGGAATGTCGGACATACACCGACGAATGTCGATATTAACCAGATTTCGGACATTCACGGTAACATATATAGTACCGGGAACCCGAGCCTCGCACTCGGCACGCGGCAAGCTTGTATATGTTTGATTCTCTAATTATTTATTAGCATAAGAAATGCTGGTGAGAATTCAATTCCTGCTTCCTGTTATTGCATCAAAAAATCATTTATTTTATAGGATTTGTTTTCTTCTTGGACTCGTTATGGTTCTCACTATTGCTTCTCTTCTAGACGCAGATTTCATTTACTATTCGGTGTAATCATTCCTTTCGCTTTTCTCCTAACCACAGGTTTTGTTGTCCAGTACTTCCATTTGTGATTCGTAGTGATGCTTGTTGTCGAGTGTCTTCTGGCTGCACATCTTGTTTTCACATCATTTCTGTGCATCATTACTTCAGAATTTTTTCCTTGTCTTTTGCTTTAGCTGTTTGGATTCATTCAAAATTGATTTCAAGAAAAAATAAAACATACATACATGCATACATACATAAATAAATACACAGTTGCATCATTTAAAGGGAGTGTATACATTCGTTATTCTTTAGTTTTAAGTCATGAGGTGTCAAATAAGCAATTTCGATTGTTAAAAAATTCTGGCATGAATTCAATTCATCCTTCTTATTAAAAGAATCATCCATTCTATAGGATTTTTTTTTTTTGGAACTTATTGTGATTCTCGCTTTAGTTCTCTTTTAAGCGCAGATTTTGTCTTCTAGTCACGGATCTTGTTTGCGCTTCATTTCGTGCAATCATTACATCCGAACTTTGTCCATGCGTTTTACTTCAGCTTTTCGGATTCATTCAGAATCATGAATAATTTCGCATGGCATCATAGGTATCAAAACATTTCGTACTCAGCTTTTCCCCAGTGGTTTTATTTTTCCTTTGATCGCGTTGTTATAAAATTCAGCAACAACCAAGAATGTTCCAATGTCTATGCCCTCTGAAACATCTAAAATACGCATTGGCATAATCATTATTTTATGCTTTATTTTAAGTCATAGGGTGGAAAATGGCAAATGAGCAATTTCAGTTGAATTAAGAACTTCTGTTCCAAATTCAATTTCCCCTTCCTGCTTATCGTTTAAAGACGCTAAAATAAGACGTTCCTCATTCAATTGTGATTTTACGAAACATCAAAATTATTCAATAGCATAATTATCGTTTTACTCTTTAGCTTTAAGTTACATTGTGAGTTACTCTTTCGCTTTAAGTTCAATGTGACTTGTTGTTCTTTCTTGTTCCTTACCTTTTTCTATAGCTGTTCAGAGCTATTTGTAATCTGATGTAATTTTATACGTGGAATAGATGCTAAATATCCTCCTTCTTGTATATTAATCACATACTTATACATGTTAAACTAACACATCCTTTATTCAATTGTAATTTTGCTTTGTATTCTAACCGCTCACGGACGCTAAACTAACACGTTCCTTCATCCCTTTGTAATTGTGCTATATCATCTAAACGCAAGTTTCATTGTGCAATATTTTCGTTTGCAATTCAATGTGATTTTTGATGTCTCTTGTTCCATGCCTTTTTCTTAGCTATTAAGAGCAGTTTATCATCTTGTGTAATTGTGGATGCATCATAGATGCTTGAATGGCATAATCATCGTCTTATTATTTCATTTCAAGTCATAGGTTGGCAAATCAGCAATTTCAGCTAAATTAAGAAATTCTGTTATGAATTCAGTTCTTCCGTCCTGCTTATCCTTTATCGATGCTAAAATAAAACGTTCCTTATTCAGGTGTGTATTTCTGAAAAGTCTAAATTACGTAATAGCATGGTTATTGTGTTGTTCTTTAGTTTTAAGTCGCTTTTTTATTAGCAATTCAATATGATTTGTTGCTGTTTCTTGTACATGCCCTTTTCTTTAGCCGTTGAGAGTTATTTGGCTTCTTGTATAATTTTGCAGGGGTCATGCATACTAAGTATTAATTCTTCCTTCCTGTTTATCAATCACAGACTCCCTTACGGACTCCAAATTTTGTTGTGCAACATTCTTGTTTGCAATTCAATGCAATTTTTGTTGATTCTTGTTCCATGCTTTTTCTTTAGCGGTTCAGGGCAGTTAATCATCTTATGTAATTTTGTATGTGTCATAGGTACTAAAAATGATACGACTGCTGTTGGGGGAAAATGACGCAAATTTCGCTCAAACAAAATATGTTCGTGCATGTTATTAAAAGGGGGTATCAGCATAAGTTGAAACTCTTAGGGCATGATGAGGGAATGTTCAACTGGCATAAAGGCAGTATGTGTACAATACTGCTGCTACCACCATTACTACTATCATTACTACTAGCATGACTATTACGATTACTGAGGCTAATGGTATTAAGGAGAAAATTTCGATCAATATTGAGGCTCTCTCAAATGGCTCTCTCAAAATTTTGATTGGATATTTTTGGGGGAATGAAGGGTGTGGGGGCTAATTGCCCTCCAATCACTTTCGACTATTAAAAAGGGTACTAGCCCTTCTTATGCAAGTGATAGTTGTATAAGCTTTAGAGGTGGCTTATTTTCCTGAAATCGGAAGCTCTAGCTCCCTTTTAAGAGTCAATAGTGATGAAGGTGAGGTCACATACTGCCTTTATGCCATCCAATGGCTCTCTCAAAATTTTGATTGGATATGTTTGGGGAAATTGAATCGAAATTGAATCTAAAACTTGTACTAGTACTATTACCGCGACTAGTAATAACAAGAACTTTAACTGTTGTTGAAGTTTTTTGAAATTTGAAAATTTTTGGACATGTTGAGAGATTCTTAATCAAATAGAGTTGTTAAATGGGAGTATCTGGAATTTTTGTGGAATGTCTGGGAGCGTCAAGGTTGAAAATTTCAGGGAATGTTGGGATGGATGTTGAAGTAAATCAAAACATATTGTATGTTGCAGTTTGTCAAAGTGATGATTTGCAATATCTCAGGAATGGTTAGGGGTATTGAATCGAAATTTCACTGCAACTGCAACTGTGATTGTGACATGAACTAAATCATAACACACTACGTGCATTCAGGTTGTCAAAATGCTGTATAGTAATATTGCTACTACTACTTCTATTGCTACTACAACTGCTACTACTACTAGTACTGCTAACACTGATACTATTCCTACTATGGAGGAAATTGAAAAGAGTTTAAGTGCACCCAGGTTGTCAAAATGGCACAAGTGCAATATCTCAAAAAAAGAATTGAGTATTAATTAGAAACGTTAAGTGAAAGCTTATGTTGATACAAAACTAAATCAAAAGGAAATATGTCCAAGCAGATTGTCAAAAGGGTCTATCAACTACATCTTAGGATGACTGGTATTATGTTAAAACTCTTAGGACTACTACCAATACTATTGCTATTGACCACAATCAAAAGCGTTTAATTACACCCAGGATGTAAAAATAGTGCAGGATGAGTAACTTAGGAATAGGATTGGTTTTTTAATTTTCAGCGATAACTCAGGGGGTGTGAAACTAAAATAAAAGATGCTATTTGTGTCCGGATTGTTAAAAAAGTGTATGTGCAATATATTAGGAACAGCTAAGGATGTTGCATAGGAGCTTTTAGATCATATTGTTAGGGATGTGGAACTAAAAAAGAATACATAGTTTACATCTAAGATGGCCCTGATGGCGTGCTTGCGATATCTAAAGAACAGCAAATGGTATCAAATTGAAGCTTTCAGAACTACTTAAATCTAAAACTTGTACTAGTACTATTACCGCGACTAGTAATAACAAGAACTTTAACTGTTGTTGAAGTTTTTTGAAATTTGAAAATTTTTGGACATGTTGAGAGATTCTTAATCAAATAGAGTTGTTAAATGGGAGTATCTGGAATTTTTGTGGAATGTCTGGGAGCGTCAAGGTTGAAAATTTCCGGGAATGTTGGGATGGATGTTGAAGTAAATCAAAACATATTGTATGTTGCAGTTTGTCAAAGTGATGATTTGCAATATCTCGGGAATGGTTAGGGGTATTGAATCGAAATTTCATATCTTCTTCAGTGTAATACTACTACTACTGCTTTGCGATTACTTGAGACTGCAGCTAAAACTCTTTGTGGCTATAACATCTTGTGACTAGGATTGTCTTGCAACTTTTACTGCGACTACTTATTAAATGCTTGCAACTGTGATTGTGACTTCTTGCAACTGTCGTTACTTACGACTGCAAATGTTTATAACTGCAAATAATTTTGACTCTGATTGCTTGTAAATGCGACTCAAACTACTTTCGCCTATGCCTGCTTGTAAGGTTTACAACTTGAAACTGCGATTGTGACTACAACTAATTGTGTTTGTGACGACATCTATATGACACAAAGACTGTGACTACTTGCAGCTGCAACTACTTTTGACTGCAACTACTCAGAAATGTGGTTGTGACTACGTGTGACTCCAAATACTTGTAACTGTGGCCGCAACTTATTGTGACTACTACTACTACTACTGTGATTGTGGCTGCTGCTACTACTAGTAATACAGTTACACCAATACAAGAAACTTTCAGGGCACGTTGAAGGGAAGGCTGATTCTTGTTTGTCTATACTCATCATTGAAGCAAGATGGGGGGAGGGGTAATAAGAATTCCTTAAGCACTTTTGAATACAACCAATTTATTTTTGAATATTATTCCCGTATTTACCCATCCAAAGCCCTATAGTAAGAATATTATATATTAAGTTTTGCTGCGAAATTTAGAAATCTTAATTTTTTTTGGGGGAAAAATGAAGGATTTAAAAACAATATTTTCTTAACCAATGTAAAAGACAATGTCAATTAAAAACGGACAGAAGCCAATTTTAAAAAGATTTTTCCACAAGAAAAGTTTTTTCAAAGAAAAGTAAAGGGCCACATTAAAAAATTACGAGCAAAAATGAAGTCAAATAATATTTCAAGAGTGAACTTCAATACTATTTCGTATGTTCAGTAATATTTCGAACAACCATAAGTCACTGTCAATAAATAAATAAAACCCAAAACGAACAGGAAATTACAACAAATGATCAAGTCAAACCCAAAACAAGTAGAAAATACCAGATGAGGAGTAAGGCTGATGCTCCCTGTACCTTCTAAAGACCAGAACATAATCTGTATTTTACTGAAGACGAAATACATTTTAAACGTTTTCTCTTTTATATTGTCAATAAAGCCAAAATTGTTGAGACTTTTGGAATGATTACCAGTGTGTATTAAACTGTCAATCCACATTCATTTGTTCTTTTCAGTAAGAAGGGCTATTATGGTGATTGTTTTTCTTGATGTAATAAGGATAAATACACATTGATGGAAATTAAAAGTATTTCAGTAAAGTGCAAATTGAGCTATGGTCTTCAGAAGGTACATGGAGAGTTAGCCCTACTCCTCGTTGTGGCATTTTCTGCGAGCTTCAGGGTTGACCGGGTTGTTTATTGTAGTTTCTGTTTATTACAAGTTTAACTAATTCATTGACAATTATTTAAAGTCGTCTGAAATATTATTGAATATACGAAATACTACTGAAATATACGCTTGAAATATTATGCGACTTTATTTCTGCTCGTCTTTGGTTTAAGGCAGCTCTTTACTTTCCTTTGAAAGCTTTCTTTTGAGAAAACTTAATTAATTTCTAAACAGTTAACAATTTTAGACCGAATGGAGCCAAAACTTAATTGCAATTGAAAAAATGCCATTGAGTTAAAATTCTGACATAGCTAATTTGTTTAAAATCATTAACAAGGTATGTGCAAAACCTTTAAACTTCAGTTATTGCCACTACAAGGTACCAAATTGTGTTGTTTTATGCCACAAAATAGAAATTTCGGCCCGACTAGGCCCAACTGCTACCGAGCAAATTTTGATGATATAGCCTATCAGCTTAAGACTAACAGAACTTTAAAAATGTCCTTCAACTTCCAGAGATTTCTCAGTTTCAATCATAACTAAATATATTTACTAGGCGTATTCTCCTCATTCCGTGGGGGAATTTAAAAAAATTGACAAAATGTAAAATTGAGCAGTAATAGAGAAAATGTGACAGATGAAAATAATGAAGGAAAAGAAAGGATTTATCCCATTATTCAAAAACATAGGCAGAACTTCTGGTTTAGAATACCCTTTAGTGTTTATTTTTACATTTTTATTTTATCTTCCTTTTTTTTCGTGTTTCTGAGGGCTGATTCATCATGACAGGGAAATATTTTTGAACAAAACAGGCATCTCAAAATCTTGTTCGTAAAAAATCAGTAATACATCGAGTGCACTTCGCTCTTTACTTAGGCAACGCTATTGCACTGATGTCTTGATATTAATACCTGACAATCTAGTAAATCTAATGATTATGTTTTTGACAAAACTAATATCTCTAAATTAAAACAAACTGAATAAAAGAATAAGCAGAAAATAAATTTGTTAAACATGATTATTAATCTAAGTTTGTAAAACATAATTACTAAAAATAATAATCAAAAATATTGTATGCCTATTTATGATACTTTGTTTTTTTGTTCGTTCTTATTTAACAAGAAACAACCAATCACAAAACAAATAAGACTTCCATATAGAAGAGGAAAAAATTATCATGGAAACTATTGACGATGTTACAAATGTATTTAGAAGAAACAAAACATAAATCAAATTAGTACCCAATCAGAGGGTATTTTCCTAGCTTCGAAATCAGTGTAAAATAGGACGGAATAGGAAAGAAAAATCCAATAAATCACTCAAAAGGATTGGACATTATATGGTCACTGCCAGATTTGTCAATAGGCTAATTAATCCTTTGATTTAGGGATCACTGGAACTAATTTTTATACTACATAGTAGACAAGACAATCTTGTTCATTGTAGTTATATTCATCCTGATATAAAAATACAGCTTATAGTTAATACAGCTTATAGTTAATACAGCTTATAGTTAATACAGCTTATAGTTAATACAGCTTATAGTTAATACAGCTTATAGTTAATACAGCTTATAGTTAATACAGCTTATAGTTAATACAGCTTATAGTTAATACAGCTTATAGTTAATACAGCTTATAGTTAATACAGCTTATAGTTAATACAGCTTATAGTTAATACAGCTTATAGTTAATACAGCTTATAGTTAATACAGCTTATAGTTAATACAGCTTATAGTTAATACAGCTTATAGTTAATACAGCTTATAGTTAATACAGCTATTCCTCCTGTTTAGCTTTATTAACTATATGATATCAAGTTTTGTACATCAGTACGGTAAAAACAAGTACATTTTTATGGGAGAAAATTGTGATTATGCTTGCGATTATGAATTAGCATAGATTAAACTATGACAACGATGAAAATGAATGTGAAGTAAAACCAATAATTTTATGCATTGTTAACATTAACAGTGCAATGCAAATTTGTTGTAATCCTTTTATAGAGTTTTCAGAGATTAAATACAAATATTGTTTTTTTCTCAAATAAAAGTAAATCAAAACATAAGATGAATATAAATTATTTTGATAGATTATTCCCGTACATGGAAGGGACTGTTCCCTCTTCAATTCCGCTTCCCCTTTTACCCTAAAGTTTGACTTTTTATCTCCAATATTTTGAGAAAGACTGCTCAAGTACAACTACACTTATCAATGGTTTCAACATAGCTTTCTAAACCTTTAGTAAGAAGAGGGAGAGGCTGAGCAGGGACCAACCCTCGTAAAATACGGATAATTTCTGTTTGTTTTGTGGTGTATTGTTGGTCTTTACTTTCATTAAAATATTGTTTTTTATTTAATTAAATAGTTAAAGTTGATATTATACTGTTAAAAATTTAGCCACTACTTCTCTTACGACTAATTCTCTCCCGCCAATCTTCTGGGTGAATTTGCCAGAACTCTTATACGATAATTCTCTATGTGTCTTGTTTTCTCTTTACCAATTCAATTTTACGCGTGGAGATGTTAAGGGTTATTGTCCGGGATAAATTTTCGCCAGGATTGAATTGTCCAGAGTATATCTCTGTGTGAAAGAGGGATTTTTCGGTGGAGATGGAGCCAGATAACCTGGCGTTATTTAAAAAACAATCCAAAACAAAATGAAAAACATGTTTTTTCAACTGAAAGTAAGGAGCAACATTAAAACTTAAGACGAACAGAAATTATTACGTAAGTGAGGGGGGTTGTCCCCTCCTCAATACCTCGCTCCTTACGATAAAGTTTAAGTTTTGTTATAGTTATTTAAACACGACTCCTGAAACGCAAGGGTCGCTTAATTAGAACAATAAGTGACTTTTTTAAAGTGTTGAAAAACTGTAGCATGAAGATCGAGGTTTTTAAGTAGGGGGAAGCTCCCCTCATATATGTAATAATTTCTGTTCCTTTTAAGTTTTAATGTTGCTCATTACTTTCAGTTGTAAAATCTGTTTTTTTTATTTGATGATGCTTAGAGACAAGCATGTTTCTAAAGACAATGGAAAAAATATGTCAATTAAAGTAAAGTATATAATAATAAAAAACAGTAAGTAATTACAAAAAATACTGAAAACTAAAGCCTACTTACAAAAAGTCCCTATTTAGAACTCTTATTTGTTTCAACCAAGACATAACCTCCTAGCATTCTGTTCTGTTGAGCAATGCCGAAGAACAGAATGCCGAAGCAACGTTGAGCAATGCCGAAGAACAGAATGCCGAAGCAACGTTGAGTAATGCCGAAGCGTTGGACAGATATTTTTTTAAATATCGAGAGTTTTGAACTTGGTTATTAAACACCAAAATATTTAAAGCCTTTAAACGTCTCATTGTTTTATAAAAAGTAATGCATTATCAAAGAAGTTTTTTCAAAGTAAAAAGTTAAAACTAAGATTAAGAAAATAAAATAAAATTGTTTATTCAATATTTTTGATTTAATTTTGAATGCCAAAAACCAATATAATTGACACCTTTATACTGCATAACTTTTAAAAAATTTAATTTTTTTCAAAGTGACAACTAGATAAATACAATCACTCCTCGAAAAAAAATGATAATAAAACACAAAAACGTATCTGTTCGGGGGGAAAATACAGAAATTCCTAACATTCGGTTTAGGAGAAACATTTCTTATTATAGTGGCTGCAAATATCAGATCCTGGGTACTCTTGCAATTGAAGCAAAAATTGACAGCACATTTTTACCGAAGTTGCCCCTTAATAAGTTGTTTTCTATAATTATACAAACTTTCTAATGTACTAATAACTGCACTAATTACTAATAAACAAATACTTATTTAGGATCACCATAAATAAATGGCTCTTTGATTTAAAGTTATCAAAAGTTAGCCTATTATACTTTCGTTACTGACAAGGTGCGTTATTTACTTAACATTCATTACTATATAGAATTCGATTTTTATTTGTTTCTTGAACCAATTCATATAAGAAAATGTTTGCGAAAAACTAGAAAAGGGTCACTCAGTCACAAATTAGAAATTATATTTTCCTTATTAAGGGCGAAAATCTATTGGCAGGCAGCCAACAATGGACAAGATACATTTTTTCAATGGTTTTTCGCTATTCTGCTCACTCTCCTTTGGTTTCCTTATAATTACTTTATAGTCCCAAATTTCCAGGGAGACAATCCCGCATGCCCCTTGTTGTCACCCATGTTCTGAAGCATATATCAAAAGATAAATTAAAAAAATGTTCTAACGAATCTTGTTTGGGAGAGTCAGTTTATGCATCATGATCATTTAAGATTTGGAATTTGACTTGTGCCGTGCATCCGCAAATAATTGATTTCTTAGCCATTGCCAATTGCTGTATATCTGTGGAGACGAATGTTTTTAGGTCAATTTCTTTTCCCGAGTGTCCTCTATGTCTTTAGCGTGTCACTTTAGTAACCTTGCCAAATGTTTCTGTCATTACTGTCACTACAAATCGTATGGAAAAATAAAAGATTTGATTCTTTTTTGCTCTTTCTTAAAAATGACAAAACTGTTACGGTGCAGTGTTGTCAAGTATTAATAAGTTTTATACCATTTTTTTTCACATGGCTTGAAAGATGATGCCAACATTAAACAAGAACACTCAGTATGTTTACCTAGTGAGAGGAAGCAGTTTTTTTTGTAAGCACCATAAAGGTGTTTTAAAAACAGTGTATCAAATCTGAAACGATCACTCAAAACATTTTTGCGCCTAATTAGTCAAGATTAAAACCAACAGCAATTACCAAAAACAGGAGCAGGGCTGCCAACACCGAAGATTTAAAGACCAGAGTGTCATTTGCGCTTTACTGGAAACAACTTGTATTTTAAACAGTGCGTTTTTATTTGTCATATTATTGAGAAAACGCAACAACAAAAATAAAATGTCAAAGCTAATCAAGGTTTACAAATAAGAGTAGGTAGGTAGGTAGGTACGTAGGTACAGGTTTATTCATTAATCTGTTTCGGAGCGCTTGCTAAATTACACAGATTTTTGCAAACTCAAATAAAAAAAAACATAAAAAAAGGTTAACAATATCAGCTCTTGTCATACATTTTGATAAAAAAAAACGGCACGAAAGAATCTTCATGGGTTCCAGTGCAACAAATTGGTGGTAACAGTTTAAGTTGGGTCCATGTGTTCATATTGATAGGGGCATCAGGGGGTAGTATGAATCTATGGTGTTTGTTGTTTCATAGGAATATACCAAAATTCATTATCAATTTATCTCTTCTTTCGGACAGCGATGGTTGGTCAATTGTTCTAAGTCCTTCCTCATGGTTGAGGTAGTCCTTTTCAAGAATCCCTTTAACTGTGCGTTTTTGTACATTTTCCAATATTTCAGATAAGGATGGTGAATTTTGCACTGCAGGACCCCAAACTGGACAGGCATATTCTAGGTGAGGGCGGACATAGGTCAAGAAGGAAGGCAGTTCTTAACTGTCCTCTGGAAAAACCAAAACGTTTCATAGTAATAATGGTTTGAAGGGCACTATATGCATTCGATGCCAATAATTCCACATTGGTGTTGAACTTACAGTCCGATGATAATATTACACCTAGTAATTTGGTACTGTTAGACAGGGGAAACAGAGATTTTGGAACATCAAAATAACGCTTTAGAGGGTTAAACAAAATAACTTTTGATTTGGTGGAGTTTATGGTTAGATTAACTTGCTCAACCTCCTTATTCAACATTTCCATTAGGTCATGGGGGAAACAAGGGGTAACATTTCAATTTTTTGCTTCATAGTTAAGTAAAACTGAAAGGTCATCGACAAATTTATATCTTTGGTCATAGTTCCTCAGCACAAAATTTATCGCAGCGACAAATATCAGCCCGGCTAATCTGGTGCCTTGAGGGGGCACCACGCGTAATTTTACGAGAAGAGGACAGAGTTTCACCCTCAAATAGAGGAAACACACATTCTGCTCTATTAGACAAGAATTCAGTGATTAGCTGAACTGTTAGTCTATTCACCCCCATTAGTTTTAGGTTTATTAGAGCAATAGCGTGGGAGATTAGGTCGAAAGACTTGCGAAAATCCACCATGGCAAGATCAACGATGGTATCTTTTTGGTCAAGCCATTTTACTAATGTATCATCCAGGCGCACAAGATAAATTGTGGTATCGCAACCCCTGAGACCCCCGTACTAGTATTTATCAATGTTTCTGGAAATCTCATTGAGTGTTTCTTGATTAATAAATGCCTCAAACACTGTTACGAAGGCAGGGGTGAGAGATATAGGCCTCAGTTCTTCTGGAGATTTAGGATGTTTAGTTTTGGGTATAACTCTCACATATGCAGTTTTCCAAACAGAAGGAAATACTCCTTCAGCAAAACAAGAATTCAGGATGTGACAAAATGGTCTAACGAGAAAAATGGCATATTCACGAATTAATTTTACAGGTAGTTCACCAGGGTAGTTGGAAGACTTGGGTTTGATTTTGAGCAGTTCTTTGCGGACTGAGTATTCTTCAAGGGTTGGGGTCTGGCTTGGTGGGCACTGTTTAAGAATTCTAGCACGTTCAAGAGTGACATCACCTTCCCAATTTCCTCCCTCTCAAAAGTTCTAAGCCGCTCTTCCTTGCATTTAATTGAAAACGACGTTGAACAGCAGTGGCAGATTCAGGGGAGGGGCGAGGGGGGTGCGCACCACCATAACGTAGTCTTAAGCAGTGTAGTTTACTTAATTAACACAAATTTGCGTTAATTAAACTTGCTCCTAATAACGCAAGTTTATCTGATCAACCTATTTTGCCCCCCCCCTAAAAAAATCCTGGATCCGCCCTTGTTGAACAGTGTGATCTTTATTAGTCAAAATTTGGACAAAAGAAAAAGAAGACAATCATCATAAGAAAAGCCTAATGGAAAATTATATTGATTGTTTGATACATAATGATATTAATAACTGAAAGTTTGAGCAATCTTAAGTAATTAAGTTCTGCCCTTTAGAATGTTTAGGGGGGAGGACATTTATACTCTTGTTTTTGGTAATTGCTGTTGTTTTAAGTTTGACTTTACTATTCATTCTAACTTATGTTCGTTTTAGGATTAATTTATTCATCTATAGCACAATAAGTTATCTTTACGTTTGTTATGATTATTTTTTAAATTTTGTCTGTTTTGGGTTTCACTTATTCATTGATAGTAATTTCTGTTCGTTTTAAGTCTTAATTACTTTAAGAATTTATTTGAGTTCGTCTCAGGTTGTATGTGGCTCTTTGTTTTTCATTGAGCAACTTCACTTTTGAAAAACTTTTTTGATTTTTCCCTCTTATTATTGACATAGGTCTATTATTGGTTAGGATTAGGAGAATTTGTTTTTCAGTTTTTCCGCTTAGGGTTAATGTCACCGTTTTATTGGGCCAGCCTCTTAGATGACAAAGTCACATCCAGACACTGCAATATAATCACCCGTTCTGTCAATAGTACGGGCGCCACGCTTGGCTATCCTGCTTATTTCAAGAAGGGGGTGCGACGGAATGGGGTTATTATGAAATATATACCAGAAGAAGCCTAAAAAAATGCTTATACCGAAAATAAAAACGGCACTTTAAAACAACAAGGGGAATCTCTAATAAATTTTGATTTGAACTTCAGATTTTTCCGAAAAGTGCTATCTAGCGAGTAAAAGCCGCAAAAATCGGTTTCAGACGTCATTTTCCGGTATCTTTTGTGTTTTTTTTTACTGCTGTTGTTTCAAACAGTTCGTGGTAACGAACTGTAAGTAAGGAGCGACCCGGCTCGATGGTAACCGAAACTCTATAAAACGGTATTTCGATACAAATAGATACATAAAAAAAAAATTAAATTTTAATGCTGATTTCAAATATATAAGTTTCATCAAGTTTAATCCTACCCATCAAAAGTTACGCGCCTAAGAACATTTGGCCGATTTTCGAAAAAAGGAGGAAAGACACCCCTAAAAGTTATATAACCTTAATGAAATCACACCATCATATTCCGCGTATCAGAGAACCCTACTGTAGAGGTTTCAAGGTCCTATCTACAAAAATGTGGAATTTTGAATTTTTTGCCAGAAGAAAGATCACGGGTGCGTGTTTATTTGTTTCTCTTTTTTCCAAGGGGTGATCATATCGACCCAGTGATCCTAGAATGTCGTCGGAGGATTAAATGGAACGAAGAAAAAAAGTTCTAGTGCTTTTTTAAGAAACCAAAAAATCGGAGGGCAACTAGACCCACTCACACTTTACTTTTTTCCCAGAGTTTCCCGATCAAAACGTTGAGATAGCTATTTTGTTCAGCATGTTTAAAAATATAAGAAGTATGTACGTTAGGATGACTTAATCCTCCGAAGTTCCCGGGGGGAGGGCTGAAAGCTATGGACTGTACCCAATGTTAACATATAGTAATGGTTATTGGGAAGTATACAGACGTTTTCAGGGGAGATTTTTCCTGGTAGTGGGGGGGGGGGTCGGGGTTTATATGAGAGGATCTTTCCACGAGGGAAGTTTTCATGGGGGAGGGACATTGCTATGAAGGGAACGCCGGACTTCCTAGCATTATTTTAAAAAAAGATCAGAAATTAAATATAAAAAAACAAGTTTTTCAACTGCAACAGCAGCAACATCAAAACTTTAAACGAACAGAAAATATTACATACATGATTGGGTTCACCCCCTAGTCAATACCTCGCTCTTTATGCCAAATATTTTTTAGTACTTTCATAAGAGCTATTTATTCAAATTAACGACCTTTGTGATTAAGCGGTAATTTTTAAAGAATTGGAACAAAATTCGAACTTTCGCTTAAAGAGCAAGGTATTGACTAGGGGGCGAACGCCCTAATATACGTATTTAAAATATATGAATATAAAAGTTCGTTACGTAAGTTAATTCGTAAGTTACGTATATTTATTACTAATGAAAACGTTCGTAAATAAAATTAAACAGGTTTCGAGAAAGCCATTCAATCAAATAAAAGTAAATTAATATGAAATTTGTTTTTTAATTATTCATGTACGGTGAGCCAAGATCAAAACCTGCATCTATTCAAAAACATTCAAAAATTAAATAAAAAAAACAAGTTTTTTTAACTGAAAGTAAGGAGCGACATTAAAACTTAAAACGAACAGAAATTATTCCGTATATGAAAGGGGCTGTCCCCTCCTCAACGCCTCGCTCTTTACGCTAAAGTTTTTCATTGTATAAAATAATAGAGTTGTGAGAAATTCAAACTTTAGCGTAAAGAGCGAGGCGTTAAGGAGAGGACAGCCCCTTTCATATACAGAATAATTTCTGTTCGTTTTAAGTTTTAATGTCGCTCCTTACTTTCAGTTAAAAAAAACTTGATTTTTTTTATTTAATTAGGATCAAGACCGAATCAAGAAGACAGACTGAATTGAACGGTATGTTTATCTATTAGCTATGTCATCAGGGTCCTATATTCCAAATTACCGAAATTAAGAGCAGACATAGTATTGACAAATATAATTGTGGGTAGTTTGGTGGTAGGGCCCAATATTGTAATTTTTTTTTAAGCTAAGCTTTGATAATTGATTGTTTTTAACATATAGTAGGTGGAATATAGCTACACTGGTACACCCCGGCACTTCGCGGATAAGGGAAGACCGGAGGCCGTGGGGCCAAAAATAGCAGTGGCGGCGTGCCACCGATGCACCGCCAATGATTTTTTCGCGCCGCCACCGGTGAGATGTTGGCGGTGCACCACCGGCGCGATCAATATTGACCGCAAACATTAATGTTGTCATCAGTCTTTCTCAAATCCCAGGTTTAATTTACAACAGATTCGGGCCTGTTAATGAGTTAAAAAGTTCACAAGTCGTTAGCTGGAAACTGGTATTCTTCCTTGTTCATCAAAAGAAGTAGAAATATGGTAGAAACGAAATAGCCATGGCGTTTCAGAACGTGCATTCAAATCGCCGTGCATTCAATAAGATTCAAGGAATCTAATTAAAAGGGAGTACACATAAAAGCCATACTAGGCCAGTAGCCTATGAGAAGTCTAAAAATACACAAGACAATGAAAAAGCCCCAATGTGGGGCCCTGGGTCTATCAAAATATTTTATATCGTTTCCCAGGGAATTTGATATTATTTTCTTCCGTCTCCGCTCGAAAAAAAAAAAAGAAAAAAAGAATTAGCTTTTTGACATCCCTGCTTTCAATAATAAAAAAAAAATGAGGTATAATCACTTTGAAATGATCCCCCCTCCTCTATAGGTAATAACATACAATTTTTTTTATAAATTACATTTTTGGGATCTCCTCCGTTTTAATCTTCAATTCCCAAACCTTTTACATACTGTATAGTTAAGTTTTATCTCAATAGAATTTTTTTTTTTTGGGGGGGGGGGGGAAAATTTTTCAGAAAGAAGATTGTATTTTATTTAATCTATCAGGCGTTCAAAAATTTTGGATTAAAAATTAAGAAAATTTATCTAAAAATAGCAAAAGAAAACAGAATTCAACAAACTTAAGATTCTACTGTCCAAACAATCTGGAGACTATCATAAGCAGCACAATCGCGCAGCCTAAGTAAAGAACGACGTTGGTTTTAGACCAGGGCACTTCGTATCGAAGGAGTTGTCGTAGAAACTCCGAAAAGATTTCATTCGATTAGAAATTGGAGTGGCTAGTGCCCTTTTTAAAGTGATTGGAGGGCAACAAGCAACCCCACGCCTATCATTCCCCCAAACACATCCAATCAAAATTTTGATAAAACCATTTTATTCAGCGTAGTTGATTTCCAGATAGAAAAAATATTTTTGAGGAAGACACTCCCCCACAACCCTCAGGGCAAGGGTTTTAAGTTATGCCCCGGGGAGACATAAGAACGATGTTAGCACAATGTAATATTTATTATTTTTTTCCTTTAGAGCAGGGAACTTCGTATCGAAAAAGTTGTCGTAGAAACTTCGACAAGGGCTCATTCAGTTCGAAATTGGAGTGGCTTGTGCCCTTTTTAATAGTCGAAAGTGATTGGAAGGCAACCAACACCCCTTCCATGCCCACCATTTCCCCAAACACATCCAATCAAAATTGTGAGATAGCCATTTTGTTCAGAGTAGTTGATTTCAAGATAGAAAATATATTTTTGAGGAGGACACTCCCCAACAGCCCTCAGGGCAAGGGTTTTCAGTTATGTCTCGGGGGGGGGGGGGGGTATAAGAACGATGTTGGCGCAATGTATTATTTATTATTTTTTTCTTTATAGCAGGGCACTTCACATAGAAGAAGTTGTCTTAGAAACTTCGAAATGGGTTCATTCAATTGGAAATTGGAGTTGCTTGTGCCCTTTTTAATAGTCGATAGTGATTGGAAGGTATTGGCACGTCCACCATTTCCCTAAACACATCCAATCAAAATTCTCAGATAGCCATTTTGTTCATCATAGTTGATTTCAAGATAGAATTATGTTTTTGAGCAAGACACTCCCCACAGCTCTCCGGGCAAGGGTTGTAAGTTACGCCCTGGGGGCATGTAAGGTTTTTATAGAAGGCTTTGTCGTAGAAACTTAAAAAAAGGATCATTCGATTCAAAATTGAAAGGACTAGTGCCCTGTTTAATAGTCGAAAGTGATCGGAGGGCAACTAACCCCCCTCTCACGCCCACCTTTTCCCCAAACACATCCAATCAAAATTTTGATATAGCCTTTTTATTCAATGTAGTTTTAAGTTCTACAAATTAGGTCTTAGAGGATAACAGACCCCACACACAGCCCTCAGGGCAAGGGTTGTAAGTTGTAACCTGGGGGTTTATAAGGTTTTTATAGAACGCATGGTCGTAGAAACTTCAAAAAGGGCTCATTCGATTAGAAATTTAAATGGCTAGTGCTCTTTTTAATTGTAGAAAGTGATTGGAGGGAACTAAACCCCCCTAACACGCCCAATATTTCCCCTAACTAACACGGAACTAACACGCCCAACATTTCCCCAAACATATCCAATCAAAATTTTGAGATAGCCATTTTGTTCCACGCCGTTTAAAGTTCAGGGAATTATACCTTTGAGCAGGACACTTCCCCCACAGTCTCTGGGCCAAGGGTTATAAGTTATACCC
Organism: Artemia sp. Qi Xiang Cuo; assembly: GCF_049724085.1. NCBI lineage: Eukaryota > Metazoa > Arthropoda > Branchiopoda > Anostraca > Artemiidae > Artemia > Artemia sp. Qi Xiang Cuo. The sequence goes on along the minus strand of NC_142797.1, from coordinate 65,557,173 downwards.
TGGGAGCATATAAGGTTTTTAATTAGATCTTTGTCGTAGAAACTTGAAAAAGGGCTCATTTGATTAAAAATTCAAAGAGCTAATGCCCTTTTTAATAGTCAAAAGTGTTTTGAGGGCAACTAACCCCCCTCTCACGCCCATCTTTTCCCCAAAAACATGCAATCAAAATTTTTAGATAGCCGTTTTATTCAACGTAGTTGAGAGTTCTGGAAATTAGATCATTAAGGATGACAACCCCTCCCCCTCACAGCCGTCAGGGCAAGGGTTATAAGTTATACCCTGAGGGCATATAAGATATTTATTGAAAGCATTATCGTAGAAACTTCAAAAGGGCTAATCCAATTGGAAATTGAAAGGGCTAGTGCCTTTTTTAATAGTTGAAAGTTATTGGAGAGCGACTAACGCCCCTCTCACGTCACCATTTTCCCTAACACATCCAATCAAAATTTTGAGGGATATCCATTTTGTTCAACGTAGTTGAAAGTTCTGGAAACTAGGTCTTTTAGGATGATAACCCCCCTCAGAGCCCTCAGTGCAAGGGTTGTAAGTTATGCCAAGGGGGCATATAAGTTTTATATAGAAAGTTGTTGTAGAAATTTCAAAAAGGGCTCATTTGATTGGAAATTGAATTTGCCCTTTTTAATAGTCAAAAGTGAGTGGAGAGTAATTAACCCCCCTCTCACTTCCACCATTTCCCAAAAAACATTCAATCAAAGTTTAGAGATAGCCATTTTGTTCAACGTATTTGAAAGTTCGGGAAATCATGTATTTGAGGATGACAAACCCCCCAGAGCCCCCAGGGAAAAGATTATAATTTATGCCCTGGGGGCATATAAGATTTTCTTATAGATAGACTTGTCGTAAAACTTCTAAAGGGACTAATCAATTGGAAATGGAGAGGGCTAGTGCCCTTTTTAATAGTCGAAAGTGATTGGAGGGTAACTAACCCCCGTCTCACGCCCACCATTCCTCCAAACACATCCAATAAAAATTTTAAATACCCATTTTGTTCAACGTAGTAGAAAGTTCTGGAAATTAGGTCTATGAGAATAAAACCCACCTCCCAGCTATCAGGGCAAGGGTTGTAAGTTATTCCCTGGGGGCATATAAGGCTTTTTTGAAGAGTTGTCGTAGAAACTTCAAAAGGGCTCATTTGATTGGAAATTGAAAAGGCTAGTGTCATTTTTAATAGTTGAAAGTGATTGGAGAGGGACTAACGCCCCTCTCACGATCACCATTTCCTCAAACACATCCAATCGAAATTTTGAGATAACCATTTTGTTTTACGTAGCTGAAAGTTCTTGAAATTGGGTCTTAGAGGATGACAACCACCCTAACAGGCCTAAGGGTAAGGGATGTAATTTATGCCCTGAGGGCATATAAGGTGCTTATAGAAAGCGTTGTCGTTTCAAAAAGGGCTCATTCGATTGGAAATTGAAAGGCCTAGTGCCCTTTTTAATAGTCGAAAGTAATTGGAAGGCTTGACATTTTTATAGTAAAAATCGATGTGGGTATAACGTATTATTTTGTTGTTGTTGTTGTTGTTTAGGCCAGGGCACTTTGTATCAAAGGAGTTGTCGTGGTAACTTCGAAAAGGGCTCATTCGATTGAAAATAGAAAGGGCTGATGCCCTTTTTAATAGTCGAAAGTGATCGGAGAGAAACTAATCCCTCTCCAACACCCACCCTCCTATTTGCCCTTTATGTTTAAAAACTAAATGTTGCCTTAATATTAAATCAAAATACACGGTGTTAATGCTAATTCCCAATAAAGCATCTCAGCAGTATCCCAAAATACGACTGAGGGTATTAGGTTCAAACTTACGGGGATACTTCTGCTCTTAAAATTTAACCAAATCAAAATAGTATAGCTGTATCCAAGCTATAAAATAAAGTAAACAGATTTTTTTGCGAATGATGTCAAGTTTTCAATTTCAGGTCAATTCGAAGATGTTTGAAACTAAATTAAACCCTACTATATGGATCCAAATTTTTAAAATGGTCCATCTTGTTAAAAATTGCTGAAAATTTTTCTCCAGCTTATAAATAGCAGGCCAAACTATAAAGTCTTAAAAAAGAAAAGATTTAAATTATTATTTTCTTTTTCCCTATAAGGACTATGTCAATATAGAACGAACAGAAATTAATTAAACAAATTTTTTTCCACAAAATAAGCTTTTCAAAGAAAAGTAAAGAACTCCATTAAACAAAAAAGGGGCATTAATGAGATCAAATAGTCTACCATGCGTGAAACTACCACAAATCAGCATTGATAAATAAAAGAAACCCAAAACGAACAGAAATTACAATAAATAACCGAGTCAAACTCAAAACGAGCAGAAATTACCATAAGTTAGGCTCAAAACCCCTATGTCTTCCCAAGGCCAGAACAAAATTTGCACTTTACTTAAAAAATACAAATGAATGTGCATTGTCAATTTAATATACATGTACTGATATTTAGTAATCAAAATGTTAATGTTATTTGATTTATTAAAGTTATAAAGTAAAAGCATTTATATTCTTTTTCAAACTGAACTTTTTTTTAACTGAAAGGAAGGAGTGACTTTAAAACTTAGAACTAACAGCAATTATTCCGTATATGAAAGGGAGTGTCCCCTCCTCAACGCCTCGCTCTTTTACGCTTAAGTCTTACTCTACTATTTAAAATAATTAAAAACTTTATCGTACAGAGTGAGGCGTTGAGGAGAAGACAGCCCCCTCCCAATTTTATTTTTTAACTGAAAGAAAGGAGCGACAGTAGAACTAAAAACGAACACTAATTATTCCGTATATGAAAGGGGCTGTCTCCTCCTCAACACCTCGCTCTTTAAGCTAAAGTTTGACTCTTTTTCACCACTCTATTTTTTAAAACAATAAAAAGCTTTAGCGTAGAGAGCGAGGCGTTGAGGAGGGGACATCCCCTTTTATATACAGAATAATTACTGTTCGTTTTAAGTTTCAATGTCATTCCTTATTTTCAGTTAAAAAAACTTGTTTTTTTTTATCTAATTAAATAAAGACGATACTTTTGTCAACATATGAAGAACCGTGTATATTGCAATTATATCTGCTGGTTTTTATGTAAGCTAACGCAAGACACGAAAATTAATGAACAAGAGAGTAGTGAAAAATTACGGTATACAAAGTAATATTTGGAAGGGATAGCTACTAGTGCCACCAGCATAAACCCTCTCACCCCATTTCTTCATGACAGAGGTAATTTGAGTATCGCTTGTCTTTATGAGAGATAACTTGAACCTTGAGAATTGAGTTCTAAACCCCTTGTTAATAAAAAACAAGCTTTATTCTTAGATCTGGTGCTGGTAAGCACTTCCACACCAAACCTCCTGCTGCCCTTCTCTACCTTTTACTGATGGCATGTCTGCCTTTTTTAATGATATGATTAAGCGAAAGCAGGTTCTTGGACAGCTATTTGTGTTCAACCTGCTTATTTAGCCTCGTTAGTGGTGGTAGATTAATTCTTCATGAGAGAGTTTCTAAATATGTCACAAAAAACTCTTTGCTAGTGGAGAAAAACGAAGGTTAAAATGAGACTAAAATATTTATTATGTTTAACTATATTTTTAATTCCTTTTCAACGGTGCTCTGAGCTTTGATGTACACATCATACATCGTTTGGTACTAAAATTGAAAGGCAGATGCAATCTCTAAGCTCTTTGTCTTGAATAATAGGATTAATATGGTGTAAAACTGCTAAAGGAAACTCATTTCTTCCAAACCTTTTGAAGAATTTTCCTCCAATTAATTATTGGAGGAAAATTAAATAATTTTCCTCCTATTCCTCCAATTAATTAATTGGAGGAATGGGAGCTAATAATATAGTGCCCGCTTCAGAGTTCTTATGCTGTATAGTTTATATTTCTCTTCTTGTTAAGCAAAAAGCTGTCATAAAACCTTCCTTCTACACTTTTTGAGGCAAAAAGATGACACTCCCATCAGAACCAGCTCAGTTGATCAATAGTTAGCTCATGAGAGTATATACAAAAAGAGATATAACAAAATATAAGAAGAGGGCACAGAACAACTGGCTAACTTATGAAACTTTGAATGGTCAGAATTTCAACCTGGCTTCAGCCGCCAACTTATTGGCATATCACCTGTAATTTCCTAGATTCTTTTAAGTTTATAAGCAGATCTGCAGGCTGTGATCATCAAGTGTCCATTTAGCACGGGAGATGTTCTCTTAGCTCTTTAGAGCTTCTCAAACTAGACAGCTGGCTGACAGTTGAAAAATCTGCTTCATAGTAGTTTAGAACTGAAAGTAAGGAACGACACTAAAACTTCAAACGAAAAGAAATTATCCCGTATATGAAAGGGGCCGTCCCCTCCTGAACGCTCCGCTCTTTACGCTAAAGATTGCCTCTTTCTTACAGCTCTACTTTTAAAGTAATAAGAAAATTTACCGTAAAGAGTGGGGGGTTGAGGACGGGATGGCCCCTTTCATATACAAAATAATTTTTGTTAGTTTTAAATTTTAATGTTGCTCCTTACTTTCAGTTAAATTTTTTTTAATTTAATTTCTGAACATTTTTCTGCTAATGCAGGTTAGGTAGATAGGTAGGTAGGTACAGGTTTATTCATAAATCTGTTTCGTACCACTTGCTAAATTACACAGATTTTTACAAACCCAAATAAAAAAAACACAAAAAACAAACAAACAAAAACAAAGGGTAAAAATATCAGCTCTTGTTATACATTTTGGCAAAAAATGGCACGAAAGAATCTTCATGCCTTCGAGTACGACACATTAAAAGTTCGAATTTGGCTCACCGTACATGATAAAATACAACAGAATTTGAACATTAATTTTTAGCTAAGTTCCCTCCCGTGTAAAATTTCTTCTGGGACGTTAGTAGAGTAGTAAGTACCATTTCTACGACCGCACTAGGAATTACCATGCTGTTCTACAACCGCCATAGGAAAACATTTCTACACCTTTTCGAAGAGAGTGAGTATCCTCTCACACCTATGTTGCTTGGTACCTTTCCAAACAAAGTGATCAAAAACACTTTTTTAACAACTTCGTTCATCCGTCATCATAACGTGTTTTTTTTTAACCAAAAACTAGAAATTGTCAAATTGCGGAATCAAAGGATGCTCTCATTCTAGAAATACCGGTTTACAGCTAGTTATAATCATGTTTTTTGATATATATATATCGAGCAAATCGGTCATTCTGGATCAGTTGGTTAATAGAAGTTGTAATAAGCCTATAAGAATCAATTTATTGACTCGTTCTAATCAACAATAAAATAATTGTAATGATAAGTAAATACATATTATTTGTGGACTAATATAAGATCATAAACTTTTTTATTCCTATCTATCATTTGAGTTTCACACAGAAAGGGAACTTCTGTAATTATGTAAGCTCTCGAAGTAAACATCTGCGATAAAATTCGCATGTTCATAATAGATGTTTAGATTAGAAAGGCTACGTGCTTTCTCGTGAGATTATATTTCACTGCACTCTTAATTAAGCAAACTTAAACGATCTTCGCTTGCTCGACTAACATTTTATAATCAGCTATATGCGTGCGTGTCAAGTTACTCAAGGGGGGGGGGTAATTATTGTAGAGAAAAAAAGAGGAGGAGTTGGGGGAAGGGGCGCCCCCTATTGATATTATGAATTAAATGATAGTTGAAATTGAATTTTTTTTCATGTATCATATTTAAAAATCTGTTTTATGGTATTCCAATACACTTATATGCTATTCGGTTCTAAATTTTTCTTATGCACCTTAAAGAAATATCACCTTTTTAAGAGTATAATTGAACGATATCTCTCCTTTAAATACAAACAATATGGTTAATGTATTTGGGCTGGTGGGAGGGGATGCCCCCTATTAACATTCTGAATAAAATAATAGTTGAAATTAAATTTTTTTTTCATGAATAGTATTTAAAAATGTGTTTTATGGCATTCCAATACACTTATAGGCTATTCGGCTCTAAATTTTTCTTATGCACCTTACAGAAATATCACGTTTTTAAGAGTATAATTGAACAATATCTCTCTTTTAAATACAAACAGTATGGTTAATCTATTTGGAGTGGGCTTTGGGGTGGTGGGAGGGGGCGCTCCCTATTAATATTCTGAATAAAATAATAGTTGAAATTATATTTTTTTTCATGAATCGTATTAAAAAATGTGTTTTATGGCATTCCAATACACTTATAGGCTATTCGGCTCTAAATGTTTCTTATGCACCCTACAGAAATATCACGTTTTTAAAGAGTATAATTGAACAATATCTCTCCTTTAAATACAAACAATATGGTTAATGTATTTGGGCTGGTGGGAGGGGGTGCCCCCTATTAATATTCTGAATAAAATAATAGTTGAAATTATATTTTTGTTTTCATGTATCACATTTAAAAATCTGTTTTATGGCATTCCAATACACTTATAGGCTATTCGGCTCTAAATTTTTCTTATGCACCTTAAAGAAATATCACCTTTTTAAGAGTATAATTGAACAATATCACTCCTTTAAATACAAACAATATGGCTAATGTATTTGGAGTGGGCTTTGGGGTGGTGGTGGGGGTGGCGCCCCCTATTAATATTTTGAATAAAATAATAGTTGAGATTATATTTTTTTTCATGTATCGTATTTAAAAATGTGTTTTGTGGCATTCCAATACACTTATAGGCTATTCGGCTCTAAATGTGTCTTATGCACCTTACAGAAATATCACGTTTTTAAGAGTATAATTGAAAAATATCTCTCCTTTAAATACAAACAATATGGTTAGTGTATATGGGGTGGTGGGAGGGGACGCCCACCATCAATATTCTGAATAAATTTCAAATGTAGCTAATAGATGAAATTCTATTTTTTTTCATGTATCGTGTTTAAAAATGTGTTTTATGGCATTCCGGTGGCTTCATTGTTGTGGCATTGTTGGGGGTGTGTGTGACTGATGTGTCAAAACTGCACTTTTATGCCTATATGCATACATTGCTTAACCGAATTTAATAATTGAGGTTAAAAATAAAGCTAGGAGGGGGAATTCAGTTTTGAGGGGGGGGGGGTGTAAAATGGTACTTATTTCATACCTCGGTAAACATGTGACTAGAAAAGATTGAAATTGATTTTTATTTTCTAGGACTCTGATATTCAAGGGTCAAGTCAAAAGCGAGCAAAGCTCAATTGTGAGACTGACCCCACTGACATGGACACAATCAGAAGCATGAACTTGAGAAGAGATAGTGTGACCCACTATGCGCCACGAACAGCTTATACCAAGCTAGCTGTAAGTTCCACGGTAAGCACCATTTATCAGATAGCTTTCAACTTTATAGTGCACTCACAATTTTGATTTACAAATTCCTTTTTTAACAACTTTCTGATCATTTAACTTTTACATTCGGCTCAGAGATGGCGTTCTTGTAGCTAAGTTAAAATTAATCAAGCTCTATTTTTGGTACTTTATATTGGGCGAGGGGTGGGGGGAGGGGGGGCGAGTATTTACTCAATATAATGCTAGGAGGCTGAATAAATTTCTGATGGTGGGTGAAAAATTGGTAGTCTTTTAACTTTATAAAGGGGTGTGGTAGAAAATGGGGTGGGTGTGGGGGGCGAGTATTTACTCAATATAATGCTAGGAGGGGGGATTAAGTTTTGAGGGTGGGGATGAAAAATTGGTAGTATTTTAACCTTATAAAGGGATATTGTAGAAAAGGGCAGGGGTGGGGAAGAAAACCATAACTTTGCTACATGACTTTTGGTACTTATTTAGTACCCGGTAAACACACGAGTGGTACTATAACGAAATGGTTCATTGGAAAAATAGGTTGCCACTTCTTACTGAGCTAATTCTAACCCCTCGAAAGATTTTTTTTAATTGTATTGCTATTAACCAAACGTTGTGTTGTGTTGTGCGTGTGTGTGTGTGTGTGTTTGTGTGTGTGTGTGTGTGTTTGTGTCCGAGTGTGTAACAAAATTTGTAATTTATTATGCATTTGTTTGATAAATACGAATCCAATTAAGAAAAAAAACATTTGTTTGATAAATAATATGAATAAAAATCCACCTAAGAAAAAAATAAATAGTGTGCTATAATTGTGATAAAACTTTCCTCAAAGAAAAAAACTCAATCCATTCATTTTAGTTTCAGGGGAAAACTACAAAAATAACTGCCTTCCCTGGCCCAGGACTTGAGAATATCATGGGTAATCGTCCATTGTCGCCGGAACAATCGGATGATGTTAGTGAAGGTGCGTCATTTAGTATCCCCCTGGATTTTCAATTTACAACGGAAGAAATGAATATTCTTATGGAAATTATTGGACCTGATGTTTCCGGGGACATTTTTGACGATGACTTTATTATTAGTGAATTAGGTCCTGTGCAAATAGGTGCAGGACATGAAAATAGTGTCGCTTACCCGGAACTACGTGAATTTTATTTGTTAGAATCTGCTCTAGGTTACTTTTAAACACAGAGGATAGATTTTAATCCTCCCGAGGAAAACCTGGTTGACGGGATTGTCATTTTAACAGACCTTGTAAATATTCTTCATGCCTACATCGACCGAATTTGAGCACTTATTGAGATTCAGATTCAGAATTGGGGGGTCAAGGGGGGGGTTAAGGCATCAGTCAATAAAAAGCTTATTTACAAAAGGGGACATCAGGGGACATTTTTTATTTTCATTTTTCAACTGGCAACCAAACTTTTTACCCAGGTCTGAATGAATTTGAGGGTAACTTTTTCAATTGGGTCAATAAATTAATATCAACTTTGGACACTTTCAACGAGTGGGGGAGTGGGTCCATAATTTTATTCATTGAATATATGGATCTGAATCCCAATAGATTTGAAAAAAAAACTTTAGTTTAAGGGGGGCGGAGGTGTGGGGTAGTCAACAAATAAAATGCCATCCAGATTTGTCGGCTACCCAAGGGGATCAGAGTTTCGGATTTGACACAGGGTTGCAATGCTTTAGATATGAATTTTTAGCAGCAGCCCATAAGACATTTAAAGAAGAGTCAAGAATAAAAAATCTCGACAGAATTGCTCGCGACGGTGGAGAAAATTTCACTAAAGTAAATTTTGACTGTTTAGGGGGAAAATATTTAGTGTCCTTGAAAGAAATAACTATATTCTAAAAAGAAAATGAAAAGCTCGGGTTGGGGGTGGTAGTTCTCCAGTATGACATAGAATTTGTAAATGGGGAAAAGACACCAGCTAAAAAAGGAGTGTTATATTCAGTTAGGACACCGTTGGTAGATAATTCTATAAATTAGGTTTCGATTGTCTATGAGCCTCCCAAAGATATAAACTTGTATGGTAATTTTTTTTTCGTTACGACAATATGTCGACTTATGTCTCAAGGTGTTCGGAAAGGGAAACGTCATTACTGCCCCATGTGTTTTTCTCAATTTAGAACTGAACGAACATTCACAGATCACATGTGATACTGCAAAATTCATGGTAATCAAAGAATAGAAATGCCGGCAGAAGGCAAAGATACTTTAAAATTTAAAAACTTCTAAAATTACCTGCTACAGGTTGACAAAGTATCTTTAGACTGAGAATCAAGACTGGTTGAGGTATCGGACCCATCAAGGCCAAATATAGTCAAGGAACACAAACTAGTTGCGTGTTCCTATGTGCATGGCCATCGCGATTCCAACAATAAAATGCAATTGGAAGAGTTTTTTTTTACTATCGTTGGGGAGGGTAGCATGGAGATATTATTGGTGTGTTTAATAAAAACAGCAAATAAATCTATTTCACGATTGCGTCACACCAACTACCCAATGTCATTACAGATAAGGAGCAACGGGCACTAAAAAAGGGGACAATTTGTTGGGTTTGTAGAGGTGCTCTTGCCCCAAAAGACTCTGTCCAGGATCACAATCATCTTATTGACTTCAATTCAACGGGAGAAAGTAACTTTCGAGGGTGGGCTAACAATTCATGTAATTTCAAAATTAAACCGGTTTTTATACATAATTCTAACTACGATCTGAAGTAGGTTTTACAGGATGTTGCGAGACTTAAAATAAATGAAGCCGTGGTTAATGCATAGTTGATAGGTAGCTTTTGTTACAAAAACAGTCACTAATCGGCAGAAAAGTTGTTTATTATAAAATCAATGAAGGGATAAACTGACTAATACGTTGAGAACACGAATAACATTCACTTTTTAGATTCCTTCAGTTTTTCCCAAATCTTTGAGCGAATTAATTCAATTGCAGGAAAACGATGACGGCTCCAACGCTTTCCCCCTTCTCAAGCAACAATTTCCAAATGATTTCTATGATTTGTTGACGGTCAAGGGCATATATCCTTATGACTATTACTGCTCCATGTCGAGAATTTACCGAGGAAATTATTCCCTAGATCAAATTGTTTTACGACATTCTACACGATCTAGGTTCACCCCTGATGAATACAGTTTTGCCAAAAAAGTGTGGGCAGAGGGAGGGTGTAAAAATGGGTTTGACTACGGCAAGATGTATTTGTCGAGTGATGTGTTAACTTTGTTAGAAATTATGAGTAAAAATACGGACAAAATATATGAGGAATTTAATCTTGATTTAGGATATTATTTTATACCTCATTCTAAAAATTAGCGGGGAAAAAATTGGGCTGATCACTGACATCGATCAGGACCTGTTCATCGAGAGGTCAATGAGGGGTGGATACGTTTTTAACGGGTATCGTATCTTAGAAACTGATCCAACTGGACAGAAGACGGGAACAAAATCGGATGCAGTTTTCCTTGATATGAATTCCCTCTACCCCTCGGCCATGTCCCATTATGCGCTACCCTGCGATGACTATAAATGGCTCAATGACCCTCAAGCCCCCCTATTTCCCCAACATTGGTAGTGTTGAGGAGAATGGGCCGGTTGGATGGTTTTTTGAAATTGATGGGGAGATACCAGTTGAACTTCACGATTCGGTACAAGATTTTGTTTTTCCATGCATCAATAGATATGTGTCTAGGGACTCTTTGAGTCCCTGCAACAGGTGTTTGGTCGAGGTGGAGTGATTGCATTGGACAGCCTCAAAACAAAAACTTATTGCTGACCTTCTGCCGAAGAAAAATATTGTTGTACATCATGTGGCTTTAAAATGGATGTGCAACAACGGTTTCAATGTCACAAAAGTTCATAGAGCCCTCCAGTTTAGTCAAAAACCCTATCTAAAAATGTTTGTTGACACTTTTGTCAAGACACGTTCTGAAGCGCAGACAAAAGCCGAGAAAGAAATCTAATAGCTCATTTTAAATTAGGCTTTTGGTAAAATTTGCGAAAGTGTTCGCAATAGGAATCGATGTGACGTCGTGACCGATCCCGAACAATGTGCTCGAATGATTGCCGATCCAAATTACACTTCCTTTACAATCATTGGCTCGGACATGGTACTATTGAATAGGAAAAAAAGAAGCATTGTCCTGAATAAAAATATTGCTGCAGGCAGTGCCATCTTGGAGATCTCTAAAAAGTTCATGTTGGAATTCTAATACTATTTGGCTAGGGTACAGTGGCCGTCGAAGGGACAAGTAGAGGTCTGCTACGGGGACACAGACTCTCTACGGCTAAAAGTAAAAACTCCAAACCTATTTGATGATTCAGCGAACGGTGAAATCATCAGCTCGCCGATGGAATACACCAATTGGAGTGGGCTTTACCCAGAGCTACTGAAACGTCGGCCGCCAAATCAGCTTTTATTTTTAAAATCAGAAACGAAAAGTGACATGATTTCCCGTGCTATGGTTGTAAGTCTGAAGGTGTACTTTATACTGACACACGACGAGGAAATCAAAAAACGTTGCAAAGGAGTACCCACGCGCTATGTGGATAAGAATTTCGACATGGACGTCTATAGGAATTGTATTGTTGAAAATACAATTCCACGAGCAAAATTGTTGGCAATTCGTTCCTTAAACTACAGGAACTTCCCTGTAAATATAGAAAAAATTGCCATGAGTACCATTTCCGACAAGGTCTATGTTCGTCAAATTGGCGTGACTACCCTCCCCCTGGGGCACTATTTAACTTCCGATTGAGACGAATGTGTTAGTCATAGGGAAAGTCTCAGTTTGAGTAAAGTCCAAGAAATTTCCCAAACCTTGGGAGGGGGGGGGCCACCCGGTCGGCCGCCAGCGCGGGGTGCTACCACCAACGGTATCTTTTTTTATTTACTTAGAGCAGATTTTTTTGTAAATATACAAGTTGTTGTTGCATTCAAACTAAAAATGGTGTAAAAAAGTGATATTATTCTAAGTGTATTTTTTCATTAAATGTTGTATTTTTTTTAAATAAATAAAGGTTATTTATTAAGGCGCTTATTTCTAGTACATTTCTTAAAAATAAATTTTTATGTTTTTTATTATAAATGAATTTTAAAAAAAATCTTAAGTGTATTTTTCTTGATTTTTTCTGTAATGTATTGTTTGTAAAGTGCTGTTTTTTTATGTTAATAATACAAAAAATATGATTCTTTATTGATTTTGTTCTTCTTCCCATTATTCTTGAACAGACTAGTAGGGAAATTATATAGTCATTAAACAACTATAGTCTACAGTTCGTTGTAGGTGAACTGCTGAAGAGAACATATATCAATTTAAAACACTATTCAGATAGTTTCTATGCGGTCCATCAATGTCAGGCAAAACGAGACTCTTAACTATAATAATTAAAAATTTCGACAAAATTTTTGTGGAAAAGCCGAAAAAAATCTACTATTGTTACAGTTTTTGGCAGGAGTCATACGATAAAATAAAAGCAATTGGCATATCGGGATTGGTGCAGATACAATTCATATAGGGACTTAATGTTTTCAACATTATTGAACCAAGCTCTTGGCTGATTATTGACGATCTGGCTGAATCTATTGAACAATGGTCACAGGAAATGATACAATTATTCACTGTTTGCTCTCATCATGAACAGATTTCTATTACTCTGGTTCTAAAAAACCTCTTTCATCAGAGAAAATGTATGCAAACACTTGCATTGAACTGCACCTACTATATCATCTACAGAGTCGTCCTTAACTCTTGTTCGCTAATAACTCTCAATAAAGAAATATACCATGGGACCACTAAATTTCTGCTCTCAGCATACAATCTGGCAACAAATAAAATCTATGGCCACATCCTATTGGATCTCAATCAGAATTCACTTGAGGAATTGCGTGTACTCACTGATATTTTTGACAATGAAATTACCGTATATCTCCCCGTGAACAGTAAAAAGATCTATTAGTTGCCATCATGACACTGAGGAAACTGCATGAAAATAGACATCTATTTTCAGTTCTAAGCACTTCAAAACTCCCACTTAGGAAAGCCATACTCAAACATGGTATTGACAATGATTTCATTAATCTAATATCTGAACTTTCTTTAAATTTGACCGAGGGCAATGTTCAACTGCCAGAAGTAGTTAAACAGCAGGCAAAGCAACATCGTTCCATTGTACGTACATTGGCCTCTAGAAACAAAGGAAATAATTTTAAAAGGAAACGTCTTCTTCAGGCGGGTAGTAGCTTTTTCACGATTTTACTGCCGATAATTACAGGACTTGTAAACAGTTTTATCAAGAGAAAGGCCAAACACTATACATTAAAACCAATTGATCTTGCTCTCTCGCCCTTGGAACACTTTAAGAAAAACTTGAGCAATTTCATTGACAATTAGAATATTGAGGATGATAAGAAACTGCTTTTACTTCAAGATGCACTTTGCCGAGTGGACAGACATAAGCTCTATCGTGCGTATGCCAATAGTATTGATCACAAAACAGAACTATCTTTTTTGGATTCTCATTCTTCTGCCGCTACTTAGGTGTAAAAATATGATAAAATGGCATAGGAAAAATTATTGTCGATCATTGGCATGCTAATGCCAAGCTATTTTTGTGAAAAAAGTGAGTGACTCCTAACATAGCCTACTGACTGTGATCAAGATACCTCTCAGATTGATCGAAGTAAGAAAGAAATAATAACTCAGGGCAAGAGGTACAATCTACTAGATTTAATATACGATATGGTTACAAATCGTAAAAGACTATTTTCATTTGACGCTCATCTATACAACTTTCTAAATACATTAAACTTCCTCAAAAGCCTTATTAGCAATAGGCCAATTCTAAACAAATTAAATGAACATGCACCCTCAACATCATTAAAATATGAACATGAAGAAGAAGAAGTAGATTTTAAATCAATTTTGAAAATACTAGCACACCTAGTGGAAACTTGACAATAAGGAGCAGTAGCACACAACTGATAGCTAGACAAAAGCGAAGACGTATCAAGTCAACGTCACCACAACCACCGCCAACCACTAGTATACAAAAGGGTAGCAGATGTTACACTACACGTTTACGCTCAAAATGATTAAAGTTCTGAAACGTGTTTATGAAAATATTGGGGAAGTGGGAAGTTTAAGTTCCCCCACCACTCTTTCCAAAGTCACTTGTGTTCACGCTAAAAGTGTACAAAAATATCTACAAAATGAAACAAGTTACACTCTGCATAGAAATCATAGGCTTCGTGCTAATCATTATCGAAAAACTAAAGCCTTTTTCCCATTGCATTTAATGCAAGCAGATCTCTTAACTCTAGATGAGATTCAAAGACTTCAAAATACACCGTACAAGTACATTCTACTTGTAATTGGTGTTTTTAGTCTCCATGCATATGTAGGTCCATTGCGCTCAAAGAGAGCCGTTGAAGCTTCCCTGGTTGTCGAAAGTATTCTCTAACAGGATGCATATAAAAAAAATTCAATCAGATAGCTGTAGTTAATTTGTTAATCCTCATGCTGCAAAAGTACTAGCAAAATATAATACACTGCTGTATCATAGTCATAGTCCTATAAAGGCTGCATTGGCTGAACGATTGATAAGAACTATTCGACTTTTAATTTCAAGATATTGTACATTGAAAAATACATCTGCTTTTATTCATGATTTAGATAAAATCATGTTGATTTATAATCAACGAGTTAATCGATCATTGTCCAACTCAACCCCAACGGAAGTTCATCATTCTGATCATGATACAATTGATACTTTTCTTAAACAATATTCCAATGAAATGATTGTGAAGAAGAAAAAATTTAATGTTTGTGATACTGTTCGAATTAATAGAACAACTAATGTTTTTGAAAAGGGCAATTACTTGTGGTCCACTGAACTTTTTAAAGGGGCAAAAATTCCAGTCACCAAACCCATAGATTATCGTCTGCGAGATACCAAGGATGAAGAGATTCTCAGCGGTTTTTATGACTTTGAACTACAAAAAGGTTAAAAATTATAGTGAAATCTATCAAATTGAAAAGATATTAAAGACACGTACTAGCAGGGGCAAGAAACAGTTACTTGTTCGGTGGCTAGGATACAACTCTGATTTTGATTCTTGAATTGGTGTTGAAGATATTGACAATGCCCAATGATTTCTATGTAACTTTCATGTCCAACGTTTCCGATCCTCTCTACAATGACTTGAATAAAACAAGTGATTTTTGGACGAAACTCTGCCCCGCCATCAAATTCGATGACGGAAAGTATGAAGTGGCTCTTGTCGATTGTATTCTCAAAAATACGTATGACATCCTGAGAAAGGATCGTGTGTATGATATAAAATTATACCATTCGATTCGTCCCTCTTTGTCGAGTATGAATGGGTTGAGGCACTTAAATCTAGCGAATATCCACATGTTAAATTGAAATATATAGAATATGATGGTATGACAGATTAGTGTCGTACAATGAATAGAAAAATTTTATATCGTAGGAATGGTACATTCCATTTTAATTATTCAATGGAACACGATAGGATTTACATTACATCACCTGTTGACACTGAAATGATTATTCTGAATGATAATCTGAAAGACATTCTTGGCTTTAAAAATAATATGATCAATGGGAAAAACGCTGGCACTGTTTACGGGATGGATCAAGTTACTTTTGCTGATTATCTACCTGGTTTCGCCTCGGACTCTTGCATATTTCTCTATGCATCTTTTGTGGAAACGTCAAGAGTTGGTAATTCAAATGTCCCCCTCCTACGTGTTCTTGAACGAAAAACAACCCATGAACTTCTTCATCACTATAATATATAGCATCTTCAGTATGTTCCTATAAACACTTCATATTTGGAACTCTGTCAGTTAACACTAAGAAGTGAATTGGGTGACCCTCTAGCAATAACAAAAGGTTTAGCCGTGATTAAATGTTATTTTCAACCCATCGTCGATACCGCCTAACATGAACAATAGAAGAATTGCATTTGTCTGTCCCGATATCAATTGCTATGTTGGTGCTCTGAGTCCACTTCAAATAGGCAATGAATTAGACTACTACAAGGGGCGTACTACAATGTCTGGCTATGGTCTTGGTAGCTGATTTGCTAGGCTATTTCGTTCTGCACTACCCCTTGCCAGAAAATATCTTGTACCTGCTGCATCAAATTTGGCTGCCTCCACACTACAGGACTGGGGGTCGGGTAAGAATTTCATGGAGTGTTAAGGAAAATTTTAGATCTTCAGCAAGAGCCGTTTGTGAACAATTAAAATCTCAGCACAATGGGAAGGGATTAAGAACAATGCGTGCGCGTCATTCACTCATCAGTCTATACCCAAGTGGGAAGCGAAGGAGATCAACAAGGAATTTGAGGAATAAAACGAATAAGACCAATAAGAAGAAAAAAGAAAAATATTGTTAGATCAAAGAAGAATTTCTTCTCTTAAGATGACTTATCTCCCTCACAAGGAATCACATCCATCAATCAGTTCCTCATTGAATCTGTTCAATGCTGAAAATGTTGATGTCAGTGTCAAGTATGGCTAGTATGAACATTTTCATCCCAAGGCACCCCTCTCAGAAAACATATACTATCAAATATTTTCCAATGAAGACTATTTTATTGATTTGCCATCAACATTTAGTGATTTAAATGTTGCGGTGAAGAAAAAGTCAGATAATACAACTCCAACTACTGCCGATGGACTATCCTACGAAAACTGTATTCTACACAACCTGTTCAAACAAATTAATGTATTTATTAATGGAACATTGGTGAGCACTAGCAATAACTTATACAACTATGCAAGCTACATACAATTTCTGTATGACACCAAAGGCATATAAGGAGTTGAGATGACAGTCATTGGGCTATGAATATCGATCAGGTGTTGATACTGATGGTGAGCTAGCTACTGCACTGGCTAAAGAGTATCATCTAGTTCGAAAATTAAATCATAAGATATTCAATATATACCAATGGTTTCCCCTCAATGTCAAGATTGACATAAAGTTGCAACTGACCCCATCGAATTTCATTTTTAGAAAAACACTTCTGCAGCATCCGATGCAAATGTCATTATCACTTCGGCAATTCCTCATGTTCGATAACAACAGGTTATGAGCTCTGTTGCATTAGCAGTGGAAAAACTAAGAGCCAATGGTAACAACATCATACTCCTAGTCCCCCATACAATCATCAATCAACGTCACATTGCCACTGGCTCTCTAAGTTATACCGATTCATCATTTATTCACGGGGAAATCCCATCAAAACTTGATCTGGCCTTTATGAAGAGTGGCAGTGCCGTTGGGTCCTGGACTGCATCCCCCCATGATTTCAATTTGTTTGGTCTATCTAGCCTTGTATGTAAAGTGAATGGTATTCCACTGTACAACCTGTCATTTGACAAAAAATCCTATAGAACTCTGTATGAGTTGACCATGCAATCCGTATATCATGACTCCAAGCTATTTGAAAATGGATGAACCGATTCAATGTTTTCAAAAAATCATGGTTTAATTATTTTGGACTTGTTGGGGAC
The DNA here is from genome assembly GCF_049724085.1 of Artemia sp. Qi Xiang Cuo. Lineage (NCBI taxonomy): Eukaryota > Metazoa > Arthropoda > Branchiopoda > Anostraca > Artemiidae > Artemia > Artemia sp. Qi Xiang Cuo. The sequence goes on along the minus strand of NC_142797.1, from coordinate 65,539,324 downwards.
CCAGGATATGAGCATAGTACAAACAGGGAATGTACGTTTAGAGTGCATATTTGCCGATACTTTGACTGAGAGTATCACGCTAATATCATTGAGTCAATTTGAAACCTATTGGGAAATCACACCCGATGGCAGTGTTCTAATAGACCTAGCACCATGAACACAAACCAAATAATTAACGTATTTAGTATGAATCCGTACATGTCCCAGTACAAGTCCTATTGCATACCATCGGACTTCATTGAAAAAATTCCAAGTGTTAACAATACCCTAATCATTGTTAATAGCAGTCCATCAACTTTGAAGACAAGCCATTGGCTATGCATTGTTCAAACAGCGAAGAATATTGAATTTTTTGATCCTCTTGGCCTATCGTATAAATTTTACACTCCATACATAAGCAACTTTATTGAAAGCAGTAGGAAAACTATTATTCAAAATCAACGAAGAGTACAGGATTTAACGACTATGACATGTGGCTTTCATGCACTACTTTTTTTCATGTTCAGATGTCGTGGCTATACCTACAAACAGTTTCTGAACATTTACGTTGACTTACCTCGATTGAACATCTTTCTAGTGGAGAATATACTTACAAGCGTGCTTAATATTGATTTTAGTGCCCTACGAATAAAATGTTCTAAAAATGTATGTGAATTTGTTTATTAATAAATGAAAAATGTATATTTATAATAATAACGACTTTTCTACTCTTTACATTTCATCTTCTACTACGTATAGGTACTTGTCGCTAACCACCAATGCCGGTAAATTATCTGAATTCACGGTATATTGATCCTGATGTGCTGCAATGTCAGGATCGCATTTTCTACAATAGAGTGTAACTTCACTCTTATCATATCTCTTTTTATAGTCAATGATACTATTCTCATTCATTTTGTAGAATTCACATGTTTCAATTTGTTTATTTGAAGTAATGTCACATACAGTGTCCTCAAGTGGCGAGTCACATTCTGTCACAGCCAAATAAAAGTCATTGGGCTTATAATCATAGTAGCCATTATCTTCACAACGATGACGTAGAAACCCAATTCTTTTGTTGTTCCAACAGTTGAATCGCTGACCCGGTTCCTCCTCCCAAAACAATCTAAAGCCACGACGATACCAATCGCTTAGCAATAAACTAAAATCACGCTTTGGATTCTTTCCAATCATACCAGGATATGAATTCTCCCACTGATTACATTTATCGTAGCGGCAATTAGAGCATAGGTGCCCTCTAGAATGAGGTTTTAGCATCTCTTCAAGACGAGAATTACAACCTTTAAGTTGTACAGCATATCCTCTATGCAATTTACACAGGTTGCATAATCTGCACTTTTCATCATACTCATCAATCATTTTACAATTCTCACATGATGACCCGCTGCCCAGTGTGTACATGCATAGCGAACATGTATGGAACTATTTTTCATGTGTTGACACTCTCACTGCCACAATGAAACTGAGCTACTATCAACAAATTGAGTGGGATAGAGAAAGAGAGAGAGAGAGAGAGAGAGAGAGAGAGAGAGAGAGAGAGAGAGAGGAGTAAATCATCCTTGAACTCTATTTTTCTCAAGAGAATAAAGTCCTAAATTTCTAAACTAGTGTTTAAAAGCATATCCACAATATCATTTTGCTGTGTTGTGATTAATATGTCAATAAATTGTGTAAATGCCCTTGGCCCACGACGTAAAAGCTTCATGCAATAGTCTAATGACGGAGAATCAGTTTTCATTACATCAACAAGCATTCCCTGAGAAAATATCTTCCTTTGAATAGACATCTCTAGAAAATCATCATCTAGAATCAAACGTTTTTCCATAAACACAAGATTCCCCATGATTCGCTCTTTCTCAAATCTATCCATTTTTTAGAGTCCTAACACTCTCACAACCAACTTCACAGTAACCAGATTTGTTTTTCTACTCCTAAAAAAATACACGCTAGCCTAATATAGAAAGAAAAATATCTTTGATTTAGAGACAGTTTTATTGAACATAAGTGCAACAATAATAATCACTGATTCAATTTGTTTTCATCAATATATTTCACTAGTGCATCTAATGCTGCCTGAAGTCTATTTATATGCACAATATTCAGTTTCGCAGCAAAACATAATTGCTCCTCCATTTTAAATTTGCTCAATGATATCACATATTTAGCATACATATCATCCCATTCAAGGCATAGTCTACAGCCTCCTGTTATTTCCACAACCACGTTTGGTGCTCATATATCCTTACTGCTGCTGCTACCGGCTCCACCATCAACCTCCAATAGTCTAAGTGCTCTACTCATTTTCTCTACTAATATCGTCTTAAATAAACTACTCTCTCTGAATTCAACTCTCTTACTAATATGAATTGCAATGAAAATCACTCCTTTTATTCGAATCCAATTACTAATCAACTTACCGTATATGGAGTAGCCTCTGCTTTCTCCGATTGGCCCTAGAAAAATGGGTGTTGCCTCAAAAACCAGTCTGCTTACATTATACAATCTTGCCCATGATTCCAAAACGTGTTTGATCACTTTGCTTGGAAAGGTACCAAGCAACATATGTGTGAGAGGATACTCACTCTCTTAGAAAAGGTGTAGAGCTGTCGTAGAAATGTTTTCCTATGGCGGTCGTAGAATAGCATGGTAATTCCTAGTGCGGTCGTAGAAATGGTACTTACTACTCTACTGACATTCACCTCCAGAAACTACCCCTCCCCCCAATGTGAAAATCTCACCGTATGAAACTAGAACTATTTATTATGTTTATGAGGGGACTGTCCCTCAATACAATGCAGGGAAATGTGGCTTGCCCTTCCATGAAAAATTTCTTCTCATCACGGAGAATCCCTCCATGTAATGTTCTTCCCACATAAAATACCCTCCCACCAGAAAAATTCACCCCAGACAATTCCATTCTAGCTGAAAATTACCCCTGGAAAACTTCTTGTGGACTATTCCGGCTAAAAAAAATTCTTAGCCCACCTTTAAGTGAAAAAGACTTTAACTTATGATTGTTTTTAAAATCATGCCGGGAATACCCCTCCGTGGAAAATTCTTCTCACAAAAACACAAAATTCCACATTTTTGCAGATGGAAGCATGAAACTTCTACATCAGGGTTCTCGGATAAGCTAAACCCGATGATTTGATTTTCAATAAGATTAATTGACCTTTACGGGGTGTCTAACCCCCTTTTTCGAAAATCAGGCAAATTTTCTCAGGGTCGTAGCTTTTGACGCGTAACGCTAAACATAATGAATCTTATATATTTTTAATCAACACAATAGGCCGATTATTTTTTCATAATAAAACAATTTTATGACAAATAATTTTTTTTGTACTTAATATTGAAAAAAAACCATTAAAATTAAAGTAAAATTTTGGTCTGACGAGTTTTACGCAATTAAAATGATCATACATCAAATATTAAGTTTAATTTATTAGTTCTTTCTAAAATTGTTCAAGACGAATATAGTTTCACTACAAACAAGAATTTGGATACTGCCCCCTTCCTTAACTGTAAATAAGAACCAAAAGCCTACTGCGCCATTGGCGCTTAACTGAAAACGAATTGTATTACAAATATTATCTTTTGCAGTTCTTGCAGCATTGAAAATAAAAATATAATTAAAGTGAAATAAATTCTTGGACTGAAAAATTCTTGGCCAATGACTCAGAAGGCTATAGACTTTTACAGTGAGAGAGCGAGGCGATACCCAAACTCTTGTTTGTAGTGATTTTTGTTCGTTTCAAACTTGATTTACATATTCAATTTAAGTTCCACTCGTTTTAAGATTTATTTATTCACTTCCATTAATATTTATTGTATGTTTTTTTGCACTGATTGTTTATTTAATTTTTGTTCGTTTTAAGTTTCATTTATACTTCAATAGCGAAAAAGTTTTTTTCGTTTTAAGCTTGATTTTCACATTCAATCTAAGCATTACTCGCTTTAAGATCTATTTATTCACTTATATTATTACTTGTTGTAAGTTTTTTTTTATTATGATTGTTTATTTAATTTCTGTTCATTTTGGGTTTCATTTATTCTTTAATAGTAATTTATGGTCGTTTTGAGTTTGAATTTTAACAGATATTTGTATCTAATGAGCTTAAGTTTAAAATGGCCTTTACTTTTGTTTGAAAAACTTGTTTTTAAGAAAGTTTTTATTAATTCATTTTTGTTCGTTTTTGATTGCAAAGTTTCAAGTTTTAAAAAATTCCTTATTTCAAAATAAAAATAAAAAAAAAATCAAATGTTCATCAAAGTATCAAAACTGGTATCAAAGTAACTATATCAAAGTGAAAAAAATAAGTTTTTGTCAACCTCGGAGTTTTTATTATCTGATGTTTGAACTGTTTTTAACAAAATGGATATCTCAAAATTTGTATCGGATGGATTTGGGTAAAAAAGGCGTGAGGGAGAGGGGATAATTGCCCTTTTGTCTCTTTTGACTCTTTAGAAGTGAACTAGAATGTTCTGTTTTCATTTAAATGAGCCCTCTCTGAAGTTTATACGAGCATCCTCTCTGTATGAACCCCAGAGTATAACTTAAAACGCCTGTCCCTGGGCCCTACAGGGTTGTGTCGACCCTTGAGTTTTAATATCTGATGATTGAACCATTTTTAGCCAAATGGTCACCTCAAATTTTTATCGGATGGACATAAACCCATCTGATAAACCCAAAGGTGTGGAGGGCGGGAGGGGCTAGTTGCTCTCTGATTTTTTTTTACTGTGAGAAAATGAACTAGAACTTTTAATTTCCATTCAAACGAGTGCTCTCTGAAGTTTTTACGAGCATCCTTTACAAAAGAACCATATACAACCCCAGGACGACACAGGAGTTTTTGCTATCTTACCTTTGAACTATTTTAAAAAAAATGACTGTCTCAAAATTTGTTTCGGATGGGTATGGGGAAAAAAGACGTGGGGGAGGGGGTTAGGAGCCCCCCGATCCCTTTTGACTCTAAAAAATTGAACTACAACTTTTACTTTCCATTTTAATAAGCCCTCTCTAAAGTTTATACGAGCATCCCTTCCATAAGAACCATATATGCCCCCAGGGCACAACTTTCAACGCCTGTCCCCGGGCCCTGGGTGGTTGTGTCGACACCGAAGTTTTTTTTCTCACCATTGAACTATTTTCAACAAAATGGCTATCAGTATTTTTATTGAATGTATTTGAGGGGAAAATGCGTGGGGGGATAGTTGCCCTCTAATCTGTTTTGACTCTTAAAAATTGAACTAGAACTTTCAGTTTCCAATCACATGAGCCCTCTCTGCATTTTATACGAGCATCCCTTCCATATTAGCTGTGTATGCCCCCAAGTATAACTTACAACGCCTACCCCGGGTCCTGAAGGATTGTGTCGCTCCGGAGTTTTCGTTATATGATCTTTGAACTATTTGAAAAAAATGGCTCTCTTGAAGCTCTTGTCGGATGGGTTTAAAGAAAATAGGGCGTGGAGGGGGGGGGGGCTAGTTGCCCACCGATATCTTTTGACTCTTAAAATACCCTTATCATATGAACCCTCTCCGAAGTTTGTACGAGCATCCTTTCCGTAAGAACTATTTATGCCCGCAGAACATTACTTACAACGCCTGCCTCCGGGCCCCTGGGGGTTGTGTTGACCCCGGGGTTTTCATTAGAGGATCTTTGAACTATTTTAAAAAAAATGGCTATCTCAAAGTTCTTATCGGATGGGTTTCAGTAAAAAAGGGTATGGAGGGGGGGGGGGGTTAGTTGCCCTCCGATTTTTTTGACACTTTAAAAGTGAACTAGAATTTTCAATTTCCAATCAAATGAGCCGTCTCGAAGCTTATGTAAGAACGATATATACCCCCAGAGCAATACTTACAACGCATAATTCGGGCCCTGGGGGTTTGCGGCGACACAGAAGTTTTTTTTGTCTGATCTTTGAACAGTTTCTTAACGAAATGGCCATACGTAAAGGAGTTTTTGTTACATGATCATTGAACTGTTTTTAACAAAATGGCTACCTCAATTTTTTATCACCTCAGTTTTGTATCTGGGTAGAAGGGCTTGGGGGGGGGGGGCTAGTTTCTCTCCAATCACTTTTGACTCTTTATCAAGAGTTCTAGTTGTACTACAACTCTCGATTTCCAATCGAATGAGCCCCCTTTGAAGTTTATACGACGACCTCTTCTATATGAAGTGCCTCTGGGAAAAACATGGATTGTGGGGGAAGGCTAGCTGCCCTCCGATCACTTCTGACTCTTAAAAAGGGAATTAAAACTTTCATTTTTCAATCAAATGAGCCCTCTATGAAGTTTATACGAGAATCCCTTCCTTAACAACCATATATGCCCACAGGGCATAACTTAAAACGCCTACCTCCTGGCCCTTTGAGGGCTGTGTCGACACCGGAGTTTTTGTTATCTGAACTTTGAACTATTTTTAACAAAATAAGTATCTCAAAATTTTTATCTGATGCATTTGGGGCGTGGAGAGGAGGGAGGCTAGTTGCTCTCCGATCTCTTTTCATAGGCTGCGCGCTAGCGCTGCCTAAGTAAAGAACGATGTGGGCACAATGTGTTTTTTTTTTCTTCTTGGGTCACGCACTTTGTATCGAAGGAGTTTTCGAAGAAACTTCGTCAAGGACTCATTCGATTCGAAATTAGAGTGGCTAGTGCAATTTTTAATAATCGAAAGTGATTAGAGGACAACTAGCCCCCCCCCCACTCCCATCATTCCCCCAAACACATCCAATCAAAATAGGCCATATTTGGTTTTTATAGAAGGAGTTGTTGTAGAAACTTCAAAATAGGCTCATTTGATTGGAAATTTGAAGGGATTGTATCCTTTTTAATAGTCGAAAGTGATTAGAGAGCAGTTAGCCCATCCCCCCCCCCGCCCAAAATTCCCCCCAACACCTCACATCAAAATTTTGAGATACCCATTTTGTTCAGCGTAGTTGATTTCCAGATAGAAAATATGTTTTTGAGGAGGACAATCCCCCACAGCCATCAGGGCAAGGGTGTTAAGTTATACCCTGGGGGCATATAAGGTTTTTATAGAAGGTATTGTCGTAGAAACTTCAAAAAAGGCTCATTCTATTGGAAATTTAAAGGGCTGGTGCCCTTTTTAAGAGTCAAAAGTGATTGGAGGAGAACTAGCCCCCCCTCCCCACGCCCATCATTCATCCAAACACATCCAATAAAAATTTTGAGATAGCCATTTTGTTCAGCGTAGTTGATTTCCAGATAGAAAATAAATTTTTGAGGAAGACACTCCCCCACAACCCTCAGGGCAAGGGTTTTAAGTTATGCCCTGGGGGCATATAAGTATTTTATTGAAATCTTTGTCGTAAAAACTTGCTAAAGGGATAATTTGAATTGAAATTCAAAGGGATAGTGCCTTTTTTAATAGTCGAAAGTGATTTGAGGGTAACTAATCCCCCTCTCACGCCCACTTTTCCCCAAACAAATACAATCAAAATTTTTAGATAGCCATTTCATTCAACGTAGTTGAATGTTTTGGTAATTAGGTCTTTAAAAATGACAACCCCTCCCCCTCACAGCCCTAAGGGCAAGGGTTGTAAGTTATGCCCTTGGCAATAAAAAGTTTTTATTGAAAGGGTTGTCGTAGAAACTTCAAAAGGGCTCATTCAATTGAAAACTGAAAAAGCTAGTGTCTTTTTTAATAGTTGAAAGTGATTGGATCGTGACTAACGCCCCTCTCACGCCCACCATTTTCCCAAACACATCCAATCAAAATTTTGAGACATCCATTTTGTTGAAACGTAGTTGAACGTTCTGAAAATTAGGTCTTTTAGGATAATAACCCCCTCAAAGCCCTCAGTGCAAGGGTTGTAAGTTATGCCCTGGGGACAAAAAAGGTTTATATATACAATTGTTGTATCATAGGTAGCGCGCTAGCGCTGCCTAAGTAAAGATTGATGTGGGAACAATGTGTTTTGTTTTCTTCAGCCGGGCACTTCGTATCGAAGGTGGCACTTCGTATCTGAGTTGTCGTAGAAACTTGGAAAAGGGCTCATTCGATTGGAAATTGGAGTGGCTAGTGCCATTTTTAATGGTCGAAAGTGATTGGAGGTCAACTATCCCCCCACGACGCCTATCAGTCCCCAAAACATATCTAATACAAATTTTGAGATAGCCGTTTTGTTCAGCGTAGTTGATTTCTAGATAGAAAATATGTTTCTGAGGTGGACACTCCCCCACATACCTCCGGGCAAGGGTTTTAATATATGCCCTGGGTGCCTGGGTGCAAAACAGGCTCATTCGATTAGAAATTCGAGGGGCTACTTCCCTTTTTAATAGTCAAAAGTGATTGGAGGGCAACTAGCCCCCCCCGCCCATCATTCCCGCAAACACATCCAATCAAATTTTGAGATAGCCATTTTGTTCAGCCTAGTTGATTTCCAGATAGAAAATATGTTTTTGAGGAGGAAACTCCCCCACAACCCTCAGGGCAAGGGTTTTAAGTTACGCCCTGGGGTCATATATGGTTCTTATAGAAGGAGTTGTCGTATAAACTTCAAAACAGGCTCGTTCGATTGGATATTTGAAGGGCTTGTATCCCTTTTAATAATCGAAAGTGATTAGAGAGCAGCTAGCCCCCCTCCCCAACGCCCAAAATTCCCCCAAACACATCATATCAAAATTTTGAGATAGCCATTTTGTTCAGCGTAGTTGATTTCCAAATAGAAAATATGTTTTTGAGGAGGACATTCCCCCACAACCATCAGGGCAAGGGTGTTAAGTTGTACCCTGGGGGCATATAAGGTTTTTATAGAAGGCATAGTCGGAGAAACTTCAAAAAAGGCTCATTCTATTGGAAATTTAAAGGGCTGCTGCCTTATTTAATAGTCGGAAGTGATTGGAGGACAACTAGCCCCCCTCGGCCCATCATTCTCCCAAATACATCCAATAAAAATTTTGAGATAGCCATTTTGTTCAGCGTAGTTGATGTCCAGATAGAAAACATATTTTTGAGGAAGACACTCCCCCACAAACCTCAGGGCAAGGATTATAAGTTATGCCCTGGGGGCATATAAGTATTTTATTGAAATCTTTGTCGTAAAAACTTGCAAAAGAGCTAATTCAATTTGAGATTCAAAGGGATAGTACCCTTTTTAATAGTCGAAAGTGATTTCAGGGTAACTAACCCCCCACTCACGCCCACTTTTCCCCAAACACATCCAACCAAAATTTTTAGATAGCCATTTCATTCAACCTAGTTGAATGTTTTTGTAATTAGTTCTTTAAAAATGACAACCCTTCCCCCTCACAGCCCTTAGGGCAAGGTTATAAGTTATGCCCTTGGGAATAAAAAGTTTTTATTGAAAGCGTTGTCGTAGAAACTTCAAAAGGGCTTATTCAATTGGAAATTGAAAAGGCTAGTTTCTATTTTAATAGTTGAAACTGATTGGATAGTGACTAACGCCCCTCTTACACCCACCATTTTCCAAAACACATCCAATCAAAATTTTGCGATATCCATTTTGTTCAACGTAGTTGAACGTTCTGGGAATTAGACATTTTAGGATGATAACCCCCTCAAAGCCCTCAATGCAAGGGTTGTAAGTTATGCCCTTGGGCCACATAAGGTTTATATAGAAAGTTGTTGTATCATAGGCAGGGCGCTAGTGCTGCCTAAGTAAAGAACGATGTGGGAACAATGTGTTTTTTTTCTTCTTCAGCCGGGCACTTCGTATCGAAGCAGTTGTCGTAGAAACTTCGAAAAAGGCTCATTCGATAGGAAATTGGAGGGGCTAGGGCCATTTTTAATGGTCGAAAGTGATTGGAGGGCAACTAGCCCCCCCCCGACGCCTATCAGTCCCCAAAATATATCTAATCAAAATTTTGAGATAGTCGTTTTGTTTAGCGTAGTTGATATCCAGATAGAAAATATGTTTCTGAGGAGGACACTCCCCCACAACCCTCCGGGCAAGGGTTTTAATATATACCCTGGGGGCATATAAGGTTTTATAGAAGGCGTTGGCGTAGAAACTTCAAAACAGGCTCATTCGATTAGAAATTCGAGGGGCTAGTACCCTTTTTAATAGTCAAAAGTGATTGGGGGCAACTAGCCCCCCCCCACGCCCATCATTCCCCCAAACACATCCAATCATAATTTTTAGATAGCCATTTTGTTCAGCGTAGTTGATTTCCACATAGAAAATATGTTTTTGAGGAGGACACCCCCCCCACAACCCTCAGGGCAAGGGTTTTAAGTTATGCCCTGGGGGCATATAAGGTTTTTTAAAAGGTGTTGTCGTAGAAACTTCAAAAAGGCTCATTCGATTGGAAATTCAAACAGCTAGTGCCCTTTTTAATTGTTGAAGGTAATTGGAGGGCAACTAGCCCCCCCCCCACGCCCATCATTTCCTTAAACACATCCCATCAACATTTTGAGATAGCCATTTTGTTCAGCGTAGTTGATTTCCAGATAAATAATATGTTTTTGAGGAGGACACTCCTCCACAGCTCTCAGGGCAAGGGTTTTAAGTTATGCCCAAGGGGCATATAAGGTCTTTAAAGAAGGCGTTATCGTAGAAACTTCAAATAAACTTATTCGATTGAAAATTCACATGGCTAGTGCCCTTTTTAATATTTAAAGTGATTGGAGGGCAACTAGTCTCCCCCCCACGAGTATCCCTTTCCTATGAACCATGTATGCCCCAGGACGTAGCTTACAACACCTGCCCCTGAGCCTTCAGGGGTTGTGTTGACACCTGAGTTTTTGTTATCTGACTTTTGAACAATTTCTAACTTCATGGCTATCTCAAAATGTTTATTGGATGCATGTGGGTAAAAAAGACGTGGAAGAGGAGGGGGGGCTAGTTTGCCACCCATCTATTTTGAGTCTCAAAAATTGAACTAGAACTATCAATTTTCAATCCAATGATCCCTCTCTAAGGTTTTTACGAGGATCCCTTCCATAAGAACTATATATTCCCCCAGAGCATAACTTACGACGCCTGCCGTCGGGCCCTGGGGGGCTTTGTTGAACCCCGAGTTTTCTTTATATGGTCTTGGAACTATTCTTAAAAAATGGCTATCTCAAACTTCTTATTGGAAGAGTTTGAAGAAAAAGGGCTTGGTGCCCTCCGATCTCTTTTGAATCTTAAAAAATGAACTAGAACTTTCCATTTCCAATCAAATTACCCCTCTTTGAAGTTTATACGAGCGTCCCTTCCATACGAACTATATATGCCCCCAGGGCACAACTTACAACGCCTGCCCCCGGGCCCCGGGGGGATGTGTCAACACCGGAGTTTATGATACATGATCTTTGAACTATTTTTAACAAATTTTGTATCGAATGCATTATCTCAAAATTTTTATCAAATGCATTTGCAAAAAAGGGGCTTGGGGGGGGGGAGGGCTGGTTATTTTCCGATATCTTTTGACGCTTAAAAAGTCAACTAGAACTTTCAATTTCCAATCAAATAAGTCCTCTCTGAAGTTTATACGATTATTCCTTCCATAAAAACCATATATTCCCCCAGGGCATAACTTATAACCCTTGCCCTAAAGACTGTGGGGGAGCGTCCTGCTTAAAGATATAATTTCCAGAACTTTCAACTACGTTGCACAAAATTTCTATGTCAAAATTTTGATTGGATGTGTTTCAGGAAAAGATGTGCGTGAGAGGGGGGTTAGTTGCCCTCCAATCCCTTTCGACTATTAAAAAGAAAATAGCCCTTTGAATGTCGAATCGAATGAGTCATTTTTGAAGTTTCTACGACAAAGCATTCTATAAATCCTTATATGCACCCAGGGCATAACTTACAACCCGTGCCCTGAGGGCTGTGGGGGGAGTGTCCTCCTCAAAAACATAATTTCCATCTTGAAATCAACTACGTTGAACGAAATGGGTATCTCAAAATTTTGATTGGATGTGTGTTGGGGAAATGGTGGGCATGGAAGGGGTGTTAGGTGCCATCCAGTCACTTTTGACCCTTAAAAAGGGCACTAGAACTCTCGATTTCCAATCGAATGAGCCCCCTTTGAAGTTTATACGACGACCCCTTCCATATGTAGTGTCTCTGGGAAATAATAATAATAAATAATACTCGTAAGACATTGGAGCCGTATGATTTTTACTATAGGCAACGTTATAGCGTTGCCTCTGACAATTTGATTATCCTTACCTAGCCAAAGGTGCTTATTCCAAATTTTTAGATGTTGTTAAAAAAACAGAAAGCTGTTGAGTCTGATTGGAGGATATTGACTTCGACTGAAAACATCCATGCTTACTTACAATAGGCTGAACTGAGGACAGTTATAGTAAATTACCTAGCATCGTCCCTAAGTTGCTAACGAAGTTTCAAATACACCGTTTGACGCAAAAAAAACCCCTCTAGATAACACACAATGATATTTTTTGAAAAAGTGGGCTGCACACGTTGGCGCGTAATGGTATACAATTAAAGTGACCTATAGTAATCTATTACTTCCGTCGGAAAACCGGATTCAGAACTTCAGCATCATGTTTCGTGTTTTATATACTCTGTATTTGAACTCCAATTTACCAGATACTTCGGACCTGTAGCTTCAGTGTTTTTCTAATTTCATAGTGCCCTCTATAATTTAGTATATACATCTTCCATCGCTTTTAATTTATCGAAAGTGTTTTTTCAACTATCATAGGGCACTCCCTAATCCAATTTCTATCAAAACACGAGCACGAGTCTGACTGACGCCTTTCTTTATTGTCATGACACACCAGTAAAATAAGCTACTATTGTGCATTCTAGCTGCATATTACAGATCCAGAGTTATTTTATTTACAGCCCTCTTTTCCCATCTCCTTAATTCATGCTTTAATTTTCTCTCTACTTCTCTTAAATTTCTCTCATTCTCACGAGTGTGACATTAATTCAAAATATGCCTAAGTAATCCCTAAATTTATGAGAAGCGAGGAAAATGACATCGTAACTAAGAAATTTTTCAATAACTTTGCAAGCTATAGCCTAATAGCTTGGTCACAAAATTAAACCTGAAAGGCTTAATCACAAGGGAACTACTACTACTATTACTAACAACTCACAGCAGCACCAAGCCACCTGAGGCCAACACAGCTACGTATGCTCCTCCTCCACCCTAAGGGAACTGCATGGAAAATTAAAATATTCCTTGGGAACATCACTGCGCATTACACCATCGTGTATACTATGGTGCCAAATGCTGAACGAACCCAAAATTATTGCATTAATTTGACAGACGACTTTCACTTATTGAAGAACTAATGTCCCGGCAGATCGTATCTTGGCCTTCCAGAAGCATAGTCAAAATTTGTTTTGGGATATCCTCGACTATTTTTTTTTCGGGGGGGGGGGGGTGTATCAAACTGCTGTAGTAAATCTTTAATCGCAATTTTGTAATCAAGAAATCCATTTTTTTCTAAATATTCAAATTAGAAAAATTAGGGAGTATTAGGGAAAGAGAATGAAGGTCAGATGTAAAACAGAGTGCAAAATGCAGTTGTGCCTGTTATAATGACTGAATATCCAAAAATATACCATATGAAAAAATTGGTTTAGCATCATTGTTTCGGTCTATAATGAAATTGAATGAAAAAACAGGTTTTTTCGACAGACAGTAAGGATTAACGTAGAAACTTAAAAATAATAGAGGTTATTCCATATACGAGGGGGCTGCTCTCTCTTCAACCTCTTGTTCATTGCGCTAAAGGTTTTACTACTGCTACTACTAACGACTCACTGCAGCACAAGGCCACCTGAGGCCAAAACAACTATGCAAGATCCTCTCCCATGCCAATCTATTCATCCCAATCTATTCCACCCACCCAATTAGTTCCCATTCTCCTCAGATCTTTCCTCGCGACATTCACCCACCCCAGGTGGGGTGACGATCCTGGGGAATCTGTCATTTTTATCCACAGAACGTATCCTAGCCAGTATTTACGCATAGGCCCACTAGGGCCAAGTCTAGGGGCGGACAATGCCGAAGGGCTAAAAATAGAACACAGAACTAAAAACAGGGCTAAAAATCGATTTTTATTCTTAGCGGAAACTGAACTGATCTGATTTTTCGTCGAGGTGTCATATGCTACAATTATCTATTGTGCTATCTATCCTCAGAAAATTGATTTTGAAACAGCACAGGAATTCCCTAGCCAATTATAAACTGTCAGATGCATGTATGTATGTATTTCCAAAAAATGACCATTGGGCCATAGAAAAAAAAATAGAATATAAAAATAACAAAACCAACTTGTCTCCCAAGAGTGGCATCTGAGAGCTCGGTATCACCTCTCTCTTGCATTACTTTGGTTCAGCATTCATCAATTGCCTTCTGTTCAGGGCTTCCACTATCCCCAAATTTTGGGGGATATCCCCGTCAATTGCTTGGGCCTAGGGGTGCCAAAAACGCTTGGGCCTAGGGGCGCGTAAGACCTTAATATGGCCCCGATCCTAGCTGTCTCAATCTTTCTGTCATCATCAAACAGTTCGTCGTAACGAACTGTAAGTAAGCAGCGATGCAGTTCAACATTAAACAAAGCTGTAAGAAACAGAGTCATGATAATAATTGATACAACAAAAGAATCGAATTTTTATGCTTATTAAAATATATAAAATCCATGAAGTTTGAGATTACCCATCAAAATTTACGAACCTGAAAAAATTTGCCTAATTTTTGATAAAGGGGGAAACACCCCTATAAAATCAAGTGATCTTATTGAAAATCACACCATGAGATTCAGCATATCAGAACTGTAGAGTTTTCAAGTTCCTACACACAAAAATGTGAAATTTTGAATTTCTTGCCAGAAACAAGATGACGGATGCGTGTTTATTTGTTTTTTCCCCAGGGGTGATCGTACCGAACCTGCAATCCTAGAAGATTTGTAGAGGGTTCATCAGAACCCTCTTATTCAACCCTTAAGTCTCTGAACCCTTAAGTCAAAGTTCTAACGCCGTTTTTAAGCGACCAGAAACATTTGAGGGTAGCTTTCCCCCTCCCACCCCCTTTTTTACCCAAAGTTCTTTGATCAAAATTTTGAGATGGCCGTTTTCTTCAGCATGCTGAAAAGATCTAATAACTATGTCTTTGAGGATGACATACCCCCTCACAGCCCCCGGGGGAAGGGCTGCAAGTTGTGAACTTTGCCCATTGCTTACTTATAGTATTGGCTATTGGGAAGTATAAAGAAATTTTCGGGGGAAATGGGAGGGAGGGTCTGGATGGGGTGCCTACGTAAGAGAATATTTCAATGAAGAAGTTATCATGGGGGAAGGGAATTTTCCATGGAGGCCGAGCTATATATCCCGGCATCAATTAAAAAACTATCAAAAATGAAATTAAAAATATCAGAAATTATAGTAAGGAGCAACAGTAAAACTTAAAGCAAACAGAAATTATTATATATTTGAGGGGGGGTAACCCTATCCTCGGTGCCTCACACTTTAAGCTAAAGTGGTTTTGAATTTTTAAAAGAGCTTATTATTCTAATTAAATTCTAATTAACTTGTGTGTCAGGAGTCATTCTCTAATAATTGGAAAAAAACGTAAAATTTTAGCGTAAAGAGCAAGGTAGGCCTACTGAGGAGGGGGCAACCCCCCTCATATACGTATAGTTTCTTTTCGTTTTAAGTTTTAGTGTTGCTCCTTACTAGTAGTAACCCAATAGGCACTTTAAAGTCACCGAAAGAGAATTAGCATAGGATTTTAAAGAGCCAGATAGGGAATTAGCATAGGATTTCCACGGGTGAGATAGGGGTGTGTAAGTGGAGCTTCTAGTCCCTCAGGACATCGTACCTGTGCAATAAAACAGGTCCCCTTGTTCTACCAGTCCCTTTTTCAGGAGCTTGCCCTGTTTCCGTGACCAAGTTGACGAAATCTTGTTTCAGTATTAGATGGAAAACAGCTGGAAAGATTCACATGATACCCAGGATTCCCATGACCAGGTGTAATAGAAGATGACGATATCGTGTGGGACTTAATAGATTTGTTTAGGGAGATGTAATCATACATGGATTTATTTGGAATAACTTAATAACGGCGCACACCTTACGCAATGGCAGCGCATATATTGCGTAATGATGGCACACATCTTATGTAATGACGGCGCACACGTTTAGTTTTACTCGAGATGTTCAAGGCTTTTGTTTTTTTTTTGTTCAAAGCGGTTTTTTTATTTCTTTTCTTCTAAGTCCTTTTCTTCTTTCTTTCTTTTTTTCTTTACTTCTTTGTCCTCGTTAGGACTCAAACGATCAATCCTCATTCAATGGAACAACGCTCCAGACGCCAGGACTAGCGGGTTGTCTCCAATATGTTCTGGATAATATATTTTAGAAATAAACTATTGCGTGCAAAGAGATTTCCGATTTTATATGCAGGCTAGAATGACGTGTTTCCTACACCTCCAGTAATTAACCTGGACTAGGTATTGAAGATTCGTCTTGAACAAGGAATCTAAAAAAGACACAGGGCCTTACACATACAATTTTTATAACAAAAACAAATTTACAAAACTATGAGAAACAGAAAAAGCAGTTAAAAAAATGAAAAATGGAAATAACAAAAACATGTGTGAACAGAAGAAAGGTAAACCATATTAAGAGGTATTTTTGAAGGGCTTTTAATGAAAACACATCATTTCTTCGAGTGCATGTTATATTTTCACTTCCCCCTGGAAAAATTCTTTCAACACCTCCATCTTAAAATTTAAGCTGTAGAACAGGTTACTCTATGCAATCCAGGCCATACTGCCACAGTATTACTGCTCTGCGGCCCCCTCTAACACCCTATTTATCATTCCTAAGACATTTTCAGACATTTCTTGTTAAAATTTACACTTCAATCTAGTGATTCAAGTTTTTGCAAGTCAAGCCTATCATAATAACCTCAAAGTTCCACTAATTCCTAGATTTTGTACGACACCCCACTGGGGGCATATTATCAAACATAAGGGTTTTTCAAACTTTTTTTTCTCCCACATAAACAATTTATAAACTAAAAATGACCATTTTTTAAGAAAATTTTAAGAAAATATTCAACCTCGAGAGCAGATTTTGACTAAGGACATACTAGCTTTTGAGAGCTTTAAAAAGTTATTTACCATATTTTAACGTTCTTTCATATATTTAATATTTTCTAGGGCCTATGAGAACAAGGTTTTGAGATTTTTAAGATATTATTATAGTTTTCTTCATATTTTTCAGTATTTGCCAAGGGTTTAATAGACCTAGGGCATGAAAACACTGAACCTCGAGACCTGAATGACACTGTGATACGGTTTTCACAGACATCTGACGGTCATTTCGACTAAGGATATTCTAGCACATGAAGAATTTAAGCAATTATTTACCATACTTTAAGATTTGTTTCATATTTTTAATATTAACTAGGGCTTATGGCCCGAGGTCTGAGAGTTTTAAGATATTATTTGCAAAATTTTGATATTTTTTTTCGTATTTTTCATTAGTCTGCTCGGGTTTAATAGATCCAGGGCTTACAAAATTTAACCACGAGAGTGGAATGGCATTGCAATACCGTTTTCACATATCTAGGGGCCAATTTTGGATAAGGGTGTGCTAGCCTGTGAGGGTTTTAAGCAATTATTTACCATATTTTAACATTTGTTTCGTATTGTTAATACTTTCTAGGACTTAAGGCCTGTGGTTTGAAAATTTTAAGATATTATTAACCATATTTTAATATATTTCTTTATTTATTTTCATTATTTTTCTTGGGTTTAATAGATCCAAGGCATAGAAATTTCAACACGGAGAACAGAGTGGCACCACGTCACCGCCTTCACACACATTTGAGGATGATTTCGACTAAGGACATTCAAGCATTTGAGGGTTTTAGGCGATTATTTTGGATATTTTAACAATTGTTCCATATATTTAATATTTTCTAGGGCATATGGCCTGAGGTCAGAGACTTTAAGATAAATTTTCCATTTTTTTAATTTTTTCGTTTTTTCAGTAGTTTCCCCGGGTTTAATAGATCAAGGGCATGAAAAAATTCAACCTCGAGAGCAGAATCGGACATCAATATTGTTTCCACAAGCATCTAGGGGGGCAATTTTGACTAAGGATATGATAGCACTTGAGAATATTAAGCAATTATATACCATATTTTAATATTTTTTTCATATTTTTAATATTTTATTGGGCTTATGGCCCGAGGGTTGAAAATTTTAGGAGATTATTTTCCTTATTTTAATATTTTTTCTTTTTTTATTATTTTCGTGGGGTTTAATAGATCCAATGCATGAGAACACTCAACCTCGAAAGCAGAATAGAACATCAGTATTGTATTCAAAAACATCTAGGCGGCAAATTTGACGAAGGATATGCTAACACTTGAGGATTTATGCAAAAATATACCATACCTTAATATTTGTTTCGTATTATCAATATTTCTTAGGGTTTATTGTCCGAGGATTGAGAATCTTAAGGATTATTTTTCGTATTTTAATTTTTTTTTTCATATTTTTTCATTTCTATCCTGGATTTTAATAGATCTAAGGCATGCAAAAATTCAACCTCGAGAACAGAGTAGTCAGGGACAGACAAAGACATCGCTTACAAAACAGAAATTATTCTTATAAAGTACAAAATGTTTAAAACTATTGTTCTTACCAAAGTACAAAATTATTTTTACGTTAAACAAAATATTTCGAACGAAACAAACCGTTCTTACAAAACAGAAAATACATCCTAAAACTTCATAAATTTTTATTACATCATACAAAATACTTCTTACGAAACAAAAAATTCTTAAAAAACAAAAACACATCCCAAAAAATCACAAACTCTTTTCAAGAAACACAAAATGCTTCTTACAAAACAAAAATAGTTCTTACAAAGCAAAATACATTCTAAGGAATCATAAAATCTTCTCACGAGGTAAAAATAATTCTTCACAAAGCGAAAATCCTTCCTAAACCATCACAAACGGTTCTTAAAAAACAAAAAGGCATCCGAAGCAATCACAAGAAATGAAACAATCACAAGCAGTTCTTACAAAATACAAAACACACAATACATCCTAAGAAATCAGAAATCATTTATACAGAACAACTGATACAAAACAGTTACCCAATTTTAAGTTAAGTTCTCTTAGGTTAAGTTAGCGTCACCAAAAACGATAACCTAACCTGAGGGAACCTACCTTTAAAGTAGTTAACTTAATGTAACCTAACCTATTCAGATATGCTTCCATCTATAACTTTATCGGAATGGATGGCAATAGTTGAGTAGTAATTCAGACTCATGTGCCTCTGACATTGAAAAAATACATAATTTGGAGTTGAAATTTGGCTGCAGGTACCTGGGGGTAGGTTAGATTGTCCAGTATTTATATGTCATGATAGCGTAATCTTGCACGATTTGTTTTGGTTCCGAGGGGGCTTTATTATCCAGCAAATGGATAGTGAATGGAAGTGAATGGATATATCTTACGACTCGCTTCCTTCAGTATCGAAAATGAGTTCAGTGTGTCAACAATGATTTTTTTTCAAGAGCTATTATAATGTTCGGTGTAACTGACTCAAAGTATATTGGATGGAAACATTCCTCATGTTGTGTCATTTTTGAAGCGGCATTCTTATTGTTAGATGAACAATGTCGTGAAGTTTATAGCTATGAATGGAATCTCAAATACGATATGTTCTAGTATAAAACAAACGATAGGGTGAAATATTGAATTTTATAAACCAAAGTGGCTTTTATGATAAAATCTTAAAACCATCCAATGAAATTGGTTAAGGGAAATGTGCCAGCTGATAGGCTCTAAATAGCAGAATACGTTAAAGCCGTTCCTTTATTCAACTTGGAAGACTTCAATTGTGAGAAATACTTGCATTCAGTTCATGACCCTGAAGATGAAGTTCGGTAGTTCATTCAGTGGGTGCCTGAGAAGATATCTGATATGGAAAAATGCATAAGGTATCCGAAGACCTAAACTCTTGCTTCTTCTATCAAAAGGAATGAAAAAGTGATAGGGACTTAAGTGAATCTAACCAGGAGCATTGGACAAATAAATTACCCAAGAACTCTTTTAAGGGCTAAAATTGAGTGATAGTCACTAAATTTTTTGTTTTGTAGGAATTATTTGGGGTGTGTTTTAAATTTTTGTAATCTATAAGAAGTATTTGGGACAATGATAGAATTTCTGTGTCTTATATAGCCAGTATTTTGTGTTCTGCACCAACTATTTTTCATTCAATTGGAACTATTTTAGTGCTGTGCAATGTATTTTTTGTATTTCTTTAGGGTTATTTCAGCTGCTCATATTTATATGCTTTTTTATGCTTATTGTGATGACATACCCCTCAAGAACCATTTGTAATTGCTTAGGATATATTTTCATTTTGTAAGAATTATTTTCTGTTTTGTAAGACGCATTTTGTATTTGGCAAGAAGAACTGTGATGTTTTGGGATATATATTTGGTTTGTAAGAATTTTTTGTTTCTTAAGAAGTATTTTGTAGGATGTAAGAAAAATTCGTGATTTCTTAAGATGTATTTTTGTTTTGTCAAAATTATTTTTTTGTTTTGTAAGAAGTATTTGTATTTTGTGAGAGGAACTTGTGATATTTTCGGATATATTTTTGATCTGTAAAAAGTATGTTTTGTTTTGTAACAAATATTTTGTGTTTTGTAAAACAATCTTTGATTTCATAGGATGTATTTGTATTTTGTAAGAGTTGCTTGTGATTGTTTAGGATGTATTTCATTTTGTGAGAATTCTTTTTGCTTCGGAAGAAGAATTTGCAATTTCTAAGCATGTATGTGTGTTTTGTAAGAACCGTTTGTAATAGTTTAGGTTTTTTTGTAAGAATTATTTTTCCTGCGTAAGAAGATTTTGTGACTTCTTAAGATGTATTTTTGCTATATAAGAATTACTTTTTGTTTTGTAAGAAGTATGTTGTGTTTTTTTGTAAGAAGAATTTGTTCTCTTTTGGGATATATTTTTGCTTTGTAAGAATTGTTCGCTTCATGAGAAGTATTTTGTATGATGTAAGAAAAATTTGTGATTTGTTAGGATGTATTTTTGTTTTGTAAGAATCTTTTGTTTCGTAAAATTTTTGTACTTTATAAGAATTATTTCTGTTTTGTAAGTGGTGTCGTTGTCTTTCGCTTTGCTACTCTGCTCTCGAGGTTGAATTTTTTTATGCCATGGATCTATTAAACCCCAAGAAAATAACAAAAAAATATGAAAAAAAGTAAAATACGGAAAATAATGCTTAAGATTCTCTAACCTCAGACCATAAGTACTGGAAGAAATTAAAAAATATGATAAAAACATTAAAATATGATAAGTAATTGCTTAAATTCTGAAGTATTAGCATATCCTTAGTCAAAATTGCCCCCTAGGTGCTTTTAAAAATTATATTGATGTTCCATTGTGTTCTGGTTGAATTTTTCCATGCCTTGGACCTAGAAGTTGAATGTTTTCATGCATTGGGTCTATTAAACCCAATAAATATAATAAAAATAATGAAAAAAAAATACTATAATAAGGAAAAAATATCTTAAAATTCACAAATCTCGGCCATAAGCCCAAGAAAATATCAAAATAGGACACAAGTGTTAGAATATGGTGTATAATTGGTTAAAATCCTCAAGTGTTATCGTATCCTTAGTCAAAATTGCCTTCCTAGGTGTTTGTGAAAACGATACTGATGTTCCATTCTGCTCCCGAGGCTGAATTTTTCATACCCCTGATCTATTAAACCCTTGAAAAATAATGAATAATATGAGAAAAAATTATGGAAAATAATATTTTAAAACTCTCAGACCTTGGGCCACGGGCCCTAGAAAATATTAAATATATGAAATAAATATCAAAATATCGAAAAAATCGCTTAAAATCCTCAAATGCTAGTATGTCATTAGTCGAAATGGTCTTCAGGTATATGTGAAAACGGTGTCGGAGTGCCACTCTGCTCTCCAAGCTGAATTTTTAATGCCCTGGATCTATTAAACTCAAGGAAAATAATGAAAAATATGAAGAAATATCTAAAAGTATGGTAAATAATCTCATAAAATTCTCAAACCTCGGCCCATGAGTCCTAGAAAAGATTGAAAATAGGAAACGAATGTTGAAATATGGTATATATTTGCTTTAAACCCTCAAAAACTAGCATACTCTTAGTCAAAATTGCCTCTAGATGTGTGTGGAAAACGGTATTACAGTGCCCTTCCACTCCTGGATATATCAAACCAGAGCAAAATAATGAAAAACATAAAAAAATTAAATGTTAAACAATATCTTAAAACTCTCAAAACCTCGGTCGATACGCCCTAGAAAATATTAAAAACGTAAAACAAATGGTAAAATATGGTAAATAATTGCTTAAACTCCTCAAGTGCCAGCACATCCTTAGTATAAATGACCCTCAGATATGCGTAAAAAACGGTATGGTAGTGCCACTCTGGTCGAGGTTGAATGTTTTCATGTCCTGGATCTATTAAACCCCGGGAAAATAGTGAAAAATATGACACATTTATTAAAATACTACTAATACTACTACTACTTTTAACAACTCACCGCAGCACCAAGCCACCTTAAGCCAACAGAGCTACGCATGCTCCTCCTCCATCCCAGTCTATTCAAAGCCTCCCTTTTTACACCCGCCCATGAAGTTTCCATTTCATTTAAATCTTTCTTTATGACGTCCTCCCTCCCCAGACGAGGACGACCTGCTTTCTGTTTACTCGTAGACGGTTGGCGGAAAACAACAACCTTCGGTAATATGTCATCCTTCATCCGCGAAATGTGCCCTAGCTCCCTCAACCTTTTTTTCATTTTAGCCCTAGAGAGTGGTATTGAACCACATTTTTCGTAAAGCCTATTGTTTGAAATATGGTCAGTCAGCCGGGTACCTTGAACAATCCTTCAGCAATTTCTCTGAATATATCTAGCAAATCTTTATCCGCTTTTCGGACCGCCAATGCTTCAGAGACATATAAGATATGGGATATGAGATATACATTTATTAAAATAGAAAACAAACACTATTCGTCTTTCGCCTACCAAGAAAGGCAATAAGCTTGAAAGGGCAAGCTAGGTTATCACTCTCAGCTAATTAAAACAACATTCATACCTTGCTACTCAACACAAAAGAAACTTCTCTGATGAAGGAATAAAGCAAAAAAATAGAGAAAGAAGAAAAGACAAGAAGTAGATAGAAAAAAAGCAAAGTAAATCGGGAAAATACCTTAAATAGAATGACAACCTTGAGTGGGCTTGACACCAAATTCACTCACGAGATAAAAGAAACTTCTTCGCCCGTGACTTGAAAGCCGGAAGACTAAACTTATTTTTCACACACTCGGGCAATGTATTACAACCATGGGGACCATAATGGCGAATCACAAAAGATGCCCGAGTGGTGCTCCTAAACTCATGAGTTAAGTTATCAGCTTTTCTTGTATTATTATCATGACGGTCTCTATTAAACATAAAAAGATTTTCAAAAGCAGGGGTGAACAGCTGATTCAAATATTTATACGAGAAAATCGCGACTTGGTAATCTAGAATTTGGGATACATCCATTAACTTATTCTTTTTAAAATGCTCATGAGCAGGAACCTCATCAGAATCTTAAAATTCCGATAATAATTTTACAGCTTTATTCTGAAGTTTTTGTACTCTTTTGAAATATGTTACAAAATTACTTGCCCATATAGAGCATCCGTAGCTAATATATGGGTAAAATATAGAAAATAAATCGTTTTCAGGATCTGTTTTGGGACTAGGTTTTTAATTCTTCGCATCAACCCAAGGCCTCTGCATAATTTTTCAGATATTGCACTTGAATGGTTTTTCCACGACAGGTTTTCATCAATTAAAAACCCCAAATACTTCGTTGTTGCTACTCTCTTTATCACATTTTCTTGAACCGTGATATGGTCATTTCCAGCACTAGACGAAAGTCTAGAAAATATCATGAAAAAAGTTATAGAAAAGTTTAGGGTTAAAATATTTTGCTGAGAAAAAGTTAGAAATTCAGAAACTGCATTATGAATTTTATTATATAAAACATCAAGTGAAAGCGCTGCAAGAAAGAGCAAAGTGTCATATGCAAACAGGATGACACCAGCCTCTGACAGGTAGTGTTTCACACGATCAATGAAAATAATGAAAAGTAGAGGTCCCAGGATTGACCCTTGTGGGACCCTGCACTCTATTTTCTTATTTGAAGATAAAAATGACCCATTCTGAACTATCTGATACCGACTGTGTAGTTACGATGAAAACCACTCCAGACTTGAACCCTTCACCCCAATCGAGTCAAGAGCTTGAATAAGCTCTGAGTGGTCCACCATATCGAACGCTTTTTTCATATCCAAAAACACAGCTGCGGGTATGAGACCAGCTTCAAACGCATCACTAATCCAATCAACCAATTTAAGAACTGCTATATCCGTAGATAGCTTTTTTCTGAACCCAAATTGATTTTCCATTAGAATCTTATTTTTTTCAATATAATAACTTAACAGGGCATGTACCACTTTCTCATATAACTTAGAGAAAAATGGGAGAATAGATATAAGTCTTCGATTCGATGGGTCATCTTTTTTCCCTCCTTCATGAAGAGGAACCACTCTTGCTATCTATAGTGCCTCCGGGAAGACTCCAAGACCTAGAGAAAGGTTGATAGATAGAGAAAGATAGGTAAGAAACTCGTTATTACGGCTTTTATAAGTTTCAGTGAAAATTCATACATCCCGCTAGAGCTTGACCTCATCGTAGCCAGGAATCGTGCCACTTCCCGTTCCGAATATCTTGCAAACTGGAATTCTGACTTGCAGGCTGTCTTTCAACGACAGATCCAAAACTCGCAGATGTGTTTAGTTTAGCCCGTGCTTGATCGCAAAGTCTTTTTCCTTCTTTTGCAAAATAACCACACAGAAATTCAGATATTTCTTGAGAATCAGTAAGACGACCTCCTGTTGTCGCCATGACTCTCACCTCCTCCTTACTGTGAAATTTACCCAAAAGTTTATTTATTGTTTTCCATGTATTTTTCATATTCCCTTGATTTTCATTAAATTCATTTCGGAAATAAAGTTTCTGAGCATTCCGTTTTACTGAATTTAAAATATTCCGAAATCTTTTGATTTTTATAAAATTATCATCTGAATGATCCTTTAAATAATTCACATAAAGTTTGTTTTTCTGCTTTATTGAAATTAGAATAGCTTTTGTTATCCATGGTTTCTTAGGAAAATTTCTATTAGGGTTTATTCTTCGCAAGGGACATGTTTCATTCATTACATTCGTCACTATCTCACTGAATAGGTCATATGCAGTATTTGGACATTTATCCTTTATTACAAGCGAGAAATTTGTTTCATCCATCATATTTGCAAAACTCTTTAGGTTTTTATTATTCATTTCACAATAAAACGAAGCCCTTTTATTTCGTTTATTTTCCTTTGACTGATTCAGCTTTATTTTACTTATTAAAAGAAGGTGATCCGGGCCATCGTACACAACCACATCTGCTTGGGATCTTTCAAGCAATCCACCATTAACGAAAAAATTATCAATTAAAGATGCCGAGAGATGCGAAATCCGAGTTGGAATAGTCACAAGAGGAAAACTATCATGTGACACCATCATATTAACAAAATCTGAGCTATTCGCTCTTTTTAGTAAATCTATATTAACATCTTCCATCATAAATTTGTTTTTATTTTCATTATTAATTTTATCTAACAATGGTTCAAATTCTTTCAAGAAAAAAACTAATATCACATGACGTATTTTTGTAAATTAATCCCAAAATCAAGTTCCTTTCCCCTTCACTTTTTATTTCAATGAAAAGTGTTTCGATCCTACCTTCAAGTCACAGGGAAAGGTCATCCCTAACCCAATATTGGGTACCTTCATTAATCAAAAGGCCTAGACCGCCCCGCTCCATGGTTGTCCGTTCTCTTCGCTCGCAAATATATCCTGGGAAAGAAAAATCCCATGGCAGTGACTTACTAGAAGAAAATGTCTCACAAAGGCCTACAAAACACGGTTTCTTATATAGCGAACTTAAAATATCACATAAAGAAGAATATGCCGTTCTTAGACTTGGACAATTCCAGAAAACGATCGCTCTTTCTGCACTCGCAGAATTTGAATACTCATAAAGATTATTCGGATTCACATAATTACTTGGGCGACAATTCAACGAAAAATTATCGATGCATTCATCATCCCCCACAAGTGTGTCACGAGCTTGGCTTCCAAGAATAAACCGTTTTTTTTTCAAATTCATTCAAAGGGTCATCATTTATATTCCCACTCATTGAAGAGGGTGACTACCTTAACGACAAAAAAAACATACTGATAGGCAGAGAGAAGAAGAAAAAAGAAAGAGAGAAGAAAATAAAAAAAAACATGAAAGAAACTGAAAATTTGGCTATAAAATACAAAAGGGAAAACAAGCATACAAGTAATTCAACAACACAATTTACACAACACAAAATTATATGGTCAGAGTTGGCAAACGATCCACTTCAGCCATAGCTCAAATTTTACAGATCTATCCCACTGAGTTTTTTCCAAAAATTGTCCCTTTATTTGACAAAACATTTCTGTTTCCAAGCTTACTCTTAGCCAAGTCAAGAATCTGCTTCTTTTTTGATGTTAGGTACTCGGTGACAAAAATTCCCGACCGAGCAAGCTTTGAATTACATGCAAACACTTTTCTTGCAATTTCAGCAGACTTGAACGCGACCAACACAGGCAAAGGACGCTTTTTTGCATTTACAATGGTGTCCGAATCAGTATAATTTGCTTGAAATTTAAATACAGAAACTATTGCGGGCGAAGAACAATAAGAAATTTGCATTTTATCTGGAATCACATTCAATACACACTCAGAGATGGGAAGACCCCCACTATGGTCAACACCATAAAATACGAGCTGATTTAGCCGTTTTCCCTGCTCTATATCATCAAGACGGGTTTCAAGCTGTTCAACCCTATTTTCCAGGGCTAGGTTCGCGTTTTTGAGAGCCCGTAGTTTATTTTCAATCTCATCAAACTTAGTGGAACACTGAACGAGTATAGAGTCGTGAATCTGAGAAACGATAGAGTCAACCATATCCGCACCATTTGACATTCCAACTTTTTGACAAACTTCTTTTTCAATATCGTTCCGGATATTGGATTTAAGTGTGTCCAAGTCCAATAAAACAGAGTTTAATGAATTCACCGATGTATCTAGTAAACTCGAACCACTAATCTCAAGATGCTTATGAGGAAAATCCGCTAATTCCGCAAAAGCGTTCGCAACGCCTTATTCATTTTTCTTCTTAGCCTCCTTTGAAATGCTAACAAAGGTCGAAAGCTGTGCGGCTGTTGTTGTCACGATTTCATAGCTTCCGTAACAAAATACAACGTAAGATATTTTATTGTTCTTGGCCTTAATTATGTCCAACACTCGGTAGGGCCATGGTGGATAACTTCTGAATTTTTCTAGAACAACAGCATCCTTTGTGAACTGAACCATTGAAATGTATTATCAAAAAGGCAAAAACTACACTTAACTTTGAATAGGTAGGTCAACGTGAGCTTGGCAATCACCTTATGATCGGTTCATCAGTCAAAATAACCAAGAAATTGTAACCAATTTCATTCTGTATCAAGTTCATTATTCATTAATTATTTCCAACAAATCATATCCAGTTTCATTCAATAGATCACTGTGCTTTTGTAGGTAATAGGTTTTAGATAATGTAATACATTTCACACACAGGTCCTTTAAGGTTCAATTTGACCACTGTCATCACTGTAGCTTCTAATATTCTAATCTTGGTTTGCAGACTTATCTTCCTATTCTTCCAAACTTTTTTAACTGTGAAAAAACACCCTGAGGCTTGGCTACTCTACTTATTACCAAGGTAAGTGAAGCTGTTCACCTGATCAATTTTTACATTACCGAGCTTAACCTTTTCATCTTCACTTATTCCTAGCCTTAGTGATTTAGTCTTCTTAACGTTAATTTTCAAACCTATTCTAGCACCCTGAACTCGCAAAACCTATAAGACTTCATTCATTTTACTCACACTTTCATCCAGGATGCTTAAATCATCAGCATAATATAAGTCCAGGAGACTTTTTCCTCCCCCATTTGATTCCGTGGTCTCCCGTTGCCTTTCCTGTGCTCCGTAGGACAAAGTCAGTCAAAATAACCCATATAAAGGGGGATAGAAAACAACCCTGCTAAACTCCTCATTTAATACAAAACCAGCTGCTAACCTGATTTCCTACCTTAACCGCAGCAGTGTTATTCTCGTACATAGCACTAATCACTTTAATGTTTTTGTCTGGTATATCATAAAATAATAAAACCTATACTAAAGTTCTTGTATCAACAGAATCAAACGCTTGCTCATAATCTATAAAACTGAGGACCAAAGGTGTTTGAAAACTCAGGCACTTCTCAATTATTAGCCTAAGAGTTAAAATTTGGTCGACACATCCTCTACCTTTTCTAAAACCGCACTGTTCTTCTCTTAAAGCTTTATCTACGGCATCTCTCGGTCTAAAAAGTATCATACTACTAAGTAATTTACTACCTACAGGGACAAAACTAATCCCTCAATAATTACCACACTCGCTTTTATCACTTTTCTCATAAAGTGGCTTATTAAAGTTTTCCTAAAATCATTTTCATAATCTTCAGTAACTTATTTCTAACCTCAGAGCCACCATATTTAAAAAACTCAATTACCACCCTATTAGCACCTGGAGCCTTATTATTTTTTAGTCCTTTTAGTACTGTAGCTAATTCCTCCTAACAAAACAAATGTTCTTTCACATCCAATGTATCACAAATTTTTTCATTTTCCTCTGTATCTCTTCCTTCAACTCTATCTCGGTTAAGCAAATTATAAAAATGTTCAGCCCATTTCTCTTTAGTTTTTTCCTTATCGCTAATTGCGGCCCCATTCCTATCTTTAATTGGACCAAGTCCGCATTGACTACTCCCTCTCAATTTGTTAACAAGCCAGTGCAATATTTTACTATTATGCCATCTAGCTGCATCTTCCAGACTCTCGGCAATTTTATCCATGGCCTCCACTTCATACCTCCTTAGTTCATATTCTAATGCTCTTGCAATTTCTTTACATTCCTTTTGTTTTCATATGATCTATCATTAAGGTAATTCTTGTACAAGTCCTATCTTCTTTCTATCAAACATAAAGCTTTTTCACTAATATTCTTAGCTGCAGTTCTATCTTTTATCCCTAAGACACCTTCAGAAACTTTACAAATGTTATTTTTCTAAAATTATTCCAACCATCTTCTACATTATCAAATTTTAAACTCTCAAGTTTAGTATTCAACTGTTCCTAGAAAGTGTCTCTCAAATTTTTATCATGGAGTCTACCAGCATCATAACTTCCCGGGGGGTAGTTACCCTTCCGATATTTCTGCCTTAAATTAACCCTTGCCACTACTAGATGGTGATCTTCACTTTTAACATCAATAACGGAACCTTTATATACCCTAATATCTTGTAATAATCCTGCCAGTCTTCGGTTTACAATAACAAAATCAATAAGGTTAGCTGTCTTACCATAAGGTTGAGAAACCCTTATGCGTGATAGTTTGCCCCCTGTGGTGTTCCATATGGTATTCATAGATTACGACTTAGGTAGCCGAGTACAAAATTTTGGAATTGGTAGAACTTTGAGGTTATTATGATAAGCTTGGCTTACAAAAACTTGAATAACTGGACTGAAGTATAATTTTTAACAAGAAATGCCTGAAAATGTCTTAGAAATAATGAATTGGGTTTTAGAGGGTGCCACAGAGTAGTAACAGTGTTGCAATGTGGTATGAATTGCTTGGAGTAACATGTTCTACAGCTTAAAAGTTAAGGTTAAGGTATTAACAGAATTTTTCCGTGAAGGGGAGGAGTGAAAATATAATATGCACTCAAAGAAATGATGTTTTCTTTAAAAGCCCTTCAAAAATATCTCCTAATAGGGTTAAAATTTATTTTTAAAATTATACCCGCCCTCTGGAAATGGTTGCTAGGGGATGGGGCTGCCACATATTATCACGGTGGTGTGAAATATTCATAGTCTTGGCACAAAAACACTGTATTTTCGTTAAGTGTTTTTGGAAATACCTCAATAGTGCCTAAGAGTTTACCTCTAATATCAGCTCTCCTTCTCTGGAATTGCCTGTTAGGAACTATACCCTTCTTCTGTTCACACTTGTTTTTGTTTTTTCCATTTGTAATGTTTTTAACTGCCTTTTCTATGTTTTAAGAATGTTATAAATTTGTTTTTGTTAAAATTTTTGTATATATAAGACCCTGTGTATTTTTTTTAGTTCCCTTGTTTAGGACGAATCTTCAATACCTAAGCGTTTACACAATTTAATCATCTTGTAGTCCCCTTTTGTCTTTATTACAAAAAAACACACTAAGAGCAAGCGCAATTTCTAGAAATGGATATTTTTCATTTCCAGGTTAGCAGGTGTAGGAAACATGTCATTGTAGCATATGTGAAAAATAGGAAATCTCTTTGCGTACAATAGGTTATTTCTAGAATGTATTAACCAGAACAGAATATTGGAAACAACCCTCTAGTCATTTTGCAACATATTCACTGTGATTGCGTAAGGTGTGCACCGTCAATAAGGTATTCAAAACAAATTCTTGTATGATTATACCACCTAAATAAATCTATTAAGTCAAACACTATGGTGTCATACTCTATTACACCTGGCTACGGGAATCCCGGCTGTCATGGGAATCTTGTCAGCTGTGTTCCTATGCTAATTCCCTATTTGACCCTTTAAAATTCTATGCTAAATCCTTATCTGTGACTTTAAAGTGCCTATGGGGATGCTACTAGTAAAGAACAACACTAAAACTTAAAATGAACAGAGACTATTATGTATATGAGGGGGTTGCCCCCTGCTTAGTACCTCGCTCTTTAGGCTAGAACTTGGCTTTTTGGTCCAATTGTTTAAGAACGATTCCTGAGACACAAGTTAATTAGAATTAAATTAGAATAAAAATCTTTTTAAAAAATGCTAAACCACTTTAGCGTAAAGAGCGAGTTACTGAGGATAGGGTTACTTTAAAGTGTCTATGGGG
This sequence comes from Artemia sp. Qi Xiang Cuo, assembly GCF_049724085.1. NCBI lineage: Eukaryota > Metazoa > Arthropoda > Branchiopoda > Anostraca > Artemiidae > Artemia > Artemia sp. Qi Xiang Cuo. The sequence continues at coordinate 65,508,222 of NC_142797.1, read as the reverse complement.
ATACTACTCTTACTTCCAGTTGATTTTTTTTTTATCTATTTAGTAACCCTAGAAAGCTGGATTGAGCCATATTGGAATGCTACTAGTAAAGAGAAACACTAAAACTTAAAATGAAAAGAGACTATTATGTATATGAGAGGGGTTGCCCCTTCCTCACTACCTCGCTCTTTACGCTAGACTTTGGCTCTTTTTTCTAATTGCTTAAGAACGATTCCTGACACACAAGTTAATTAGAATTTAATTAGAATAAAAAGCTTTTATAAGAATTCTAAACTACTTTAGCGTAAAGAGCGATGTACTGAGAATGGGGTTACTTCAAAGTGTCTACGGGGATACTACTCTTACTTCCAGTTGATTTTTTATTTATTTATTTAATAACCCTAGAAAGCTGGATTGAACCATATTTTTCGTCGAGCTTACTGTTTTAGATTCGATCAGTTAGTCCGGTACTCGAAACAATTGGTAGACAATTTATCGGAAAAACATCTAGCAAATCCTCCTCCGTATTTTGTATCGCCCATACTTCAGAACCACAGTTAATCACTTTCATCACTGTAGCTTCCAATATTCTAATTTTGGTTCTTAGACTTATCTTCCTATTCTTCAACAGTTTTACCACTGCGATAAAACACCCTGGGCCTTGGCTTTTCTACTTTTAACATCATTACCACACTCACCGTCTTTACTAGTTTTGAATTTACCTAGGTAAGTGAAGCTGTCCACTTGATCGATCTTCTCGTTGCACAACATCACTTTCTCACCTTTTCTTATTCCTAGTTTTAGCGAAACTAATTTTTAAACCTATTCTTCCAGCCTAAATTCTCAAAACCTCCAAACATTTGTTCATTTTGCTATTATTTTCGTCTAAGATGATTAAATCATCGGCGTCTAGAAGAGTTTTACTTCCCTAATTAATTCCATGCCCTCCCTTAGCCTTTCAGATGACTCTGTAAAGTTCGCCAGAGTCGAGTCAGCTCTAAATGGGTACCTGGAGAAACACGGGGAAGCAAAACCGGAAGGGTATGCGAAAGCACCGGATGGCTGCCATTTCACTTCCTGGCTGTAGGGCCAGGAAACAAAGGTCAGCCCCACCGGTAGGGACTGTTAAGTCCAACACCGTATTGTTTACCTTTTTTTAGTACTGTCTTTCCTGTGATCTTCTGGACAAAACACATCAAAATGAGTCATATAAATAGGGATAGAACGCATCCCTGCTACACTCCTGATATACTGCGATACTAGCAAATAACTTAATTTCCTACCTTAACCGCAGCAATGTTATTATCGTACATAACACTAATGACTTTTTTGTATTCATGTGGTACACCGTACAAGGATAGGACCTTAGCCAGAGCTCCTCTATCAGCTGAATGAACTAAACACTTTCTTATATTCTATAAAACTGAGGATTAGAGGGGTTGGATGACTCAGGCAATTCTCAATTATTAATCTAACAGTGACAATTTTTGGCTGACACATCCTCTCCCCTTCCTGAAATTACACTATTCTTCTCATTAAAAATTTATATAGCCTCTTCAAGTTTAAAAGGTATCATCATACTTAGTTATTTGCTTCCTACAGAAACCAAGTTAATGCAACTATAATTACCACACTCACTCTTATCACGTTTCTTATGGAGAGGTTTAATTAAAGCTTTCCTAAAATTGCTAGGTACCTCCAATTAAAAAATAATATATAATCTTCAGTAATTTATCTCTAGCTTCATGACCACCATAATCAAGAAAATCATTTAGTGCTTTAGATTTTTTTTATTTTAGAAAACGAAAAGAAGTTTTTTAGTACTTTAAAAAGCTTCTAATTGGAGATTGGGAAAAAGTTAAACTTTAGCGCAAAAAGCTAGGGGAGGGAGAAAAAAGGTCAAGATTGGGCTGTAACCTCTGGCAACTTTTGACTCTTAAGAGGGGCACTAGAACTTTCAGCTTCCAATCGATTGAGCCTCCTCCAAAGCTCTTACAATCACCTCTTCTATGCAAAGTAGCCTGGTAAAAAGATACAATGAAGTCACTTTGCTTTTTACTGATATGTCGCTACTGGATTACTTATGATATGCGGTTAGTCAAACGAGCACGGTACCCAAAACTACGCTTAGACAAGTCCTTTAGAAATGACACTGCTCTTGTTTAACTGCATTCACTCCTGATTCTCTGAGAAAGAAATGTAACTTTGGGTAACTCTTGAGAAAGAAATGTAACAATAATGAAATTTCTGTTTGTTTTCAGTATCATATTACAGGTAATCTAATTAAAAGGGTGGCTGCCCCTTCCCAAATGTTAAATGTAAGCATTATGTTAAAGTTCTTTATGCTAAAGTTTCACATTTGTGTAACAATGCTTCGATAATAAGGGGTCATTCATGTGTATCTGCTTTACAAAATAAAATAGTAGTTTCCAAAGGGATAATAAAACCTTGTTTCAGGTAATTAGGAATTTTCTTCTATAGGTATTCCTATTAAATAAAAAACAATGAATTTATTTGCGTTTCCCATGTTCAAAGCTGAAATAACGATATATAAGTGCCTTTAGACACTCAAGAACACCCCAGAAGAAGATAGGATGGCTCTTTGCTCTGAAAGGAGGAAAGTAGTTCAAACTAGTAGCAGTATCTAAGCAGTTAAACTTGTTTTTTTATTTAATTTCTGATCGTTTCTTAAATAATGCTGGGAAATCAAGCACCCCCTTCATAGAAATGTCCCATACCCAAAGGCAACATCCTCCATGGAACGACCCTCCCACGTAACCCCCTCCTAAGACCCCCCCCCAGAAAAAATCCTCACTTTTCTGGAAATAGAACTCCATATTCTTTGGATTTTTATGAAAAATATTTCTCATTTTATTATACTATTGTTTAGGTTAAGCAGAATACACAACTTTTACCTTATTTATCAAACAATTCGTTACGCGCCTGAGAAAATTTGCCTTACTTTCGAAAAAAGGAGGAAACACCCCCTAACAATCATAGAACTTTAATGAAAATCATACCAACAGATTCAACCTATCAGAGAACCCTACTATAGAAGTTTCAAGCTCCTATCTACAAAATTTGTTATTTTATATTTTTTGCCAGAAGAAATATCAAGGATGCGTCTTTATTTTTTTTTTCCAGGGGTGATCGTATTGATCCAGTGTTCCTACAATATCGCTGGAGGGCTCATTCGAGCGGAACTTAAAAGTTCTAGTGCCCTTTTTAATTGACCAAAAAAATGGAGGGCAACTAGGCCCCCTCCCACTTTCATTTTTTTCGTCAAGTCACCCCATCAAAATTTTGAGATAACCGTTTTTTTCAGCATGGTCGATAGTATTGGTTATTGGAAAGTATACAGAAGTTTTCAGGGGGGATTTTTTGGTATTTGGGGGGGGGGGTCGGGTTTTACATGGCAGGATCTTTTTATGGAGGAAGTTTTCATGAGGGAAGGGAAATAGTTATGAAGGGGGCGCCGGATTTCTCAGCATTAAATAAATTAAATAAATTAAATAAAAAAACAACAATTTTCCAACTGAAAGTAAGGAGCAACATCAAAACTTAAAACTAACAGAAACTATTACGTATATGATTGGGTTCACCCCCTAGTCATTAACTCGCTATTTACGCTAAAGTTTGTTTTGTACTTTCATCAGAGCTATTTATTCTAATTAACGGCCTTTGTGATTAAGGGGTCATTCTTAAAGAATCGGAACAAAATTCGAAATTTAGCCTAAAGAGCGAGGTATTGAATAGGGGCGAACTCCCTAATGTACGTAATACAAATATACGAATATAGAAGTTCGTTACGTAAGTTAATTCGGAAGTTAAGTCAGAGCAAAATTTCGAGAAAGCCATTTAGCCAAATAAAAAGTAAAATTAATATACAAATTTCGTTTTAATTATTCATGTGCGGTGAGCCAAAATCAAAGCTGCATTAATTCAAAAACGATCAGAACTTAAATAATTCAATTCAATTCTGTTTATTACAAAATTCTATAACACATAACATTAATCCAAATGGCTGTTCAAAGAAACCAAGTTTAAAAAAACAAGTTTTTTTTTAACTGAAAGTAAAAATCGACATTAAAACTAAAACGAACAGAAATTATTCTGTATATGAAAGGGGCTGTCCCCTTCTCAGTGCCTTGCTCTTTACGCTAAAGTTTGACTCTTTCTCACAACTCTATTTTTTAAAACAATAAAAAACTTTAGCGTAAAAAGTGAGACGGTTAGGAGGGGACAGCCTCTTTCATATATGTAATAATTTTGGTTCGTTTTAAGTTTTAATGTCGCTCCTTACTTTAAGTTAAAAAAAACTTGTTTTTTTTTATTTAATGTCATATGAAGAAGCCGATTTACGTGTTTCTGATGTTATGTGACTCTACAGCTAGTTAGCTTCATAAATTCTGTTTTATTGAAGTGCGGGTGACTTAAATTTAATAATATTCAAATATTAAAGTGTATAGAATATTTAATGCCTTACATTAAAAACATTTTTTTGCCTTTTCGTCCAGGGAAAGTCTTTCTCCAGATAATTGCTTACAACCAAGTTTTAAAAATGGCGGGTCTTGCCATTCATATTTGAATTATTAACGAAATTAAACAAGCTATCATTAATGATCCAAGTCCAAAGTTATAAAGGCCAGTAGTTAAAATTGGCCCATAAGAAAATTTTGGAATAAAAATGGTATGGTTAAAAGTTAAGAGAGTAACGGCATCGACTGAGCACTGTTAATCTAGAAAACGAGCTTCCCTCAAAACGGGGTAAAATGAGGAGCGAGTGAAAATACCATGCATATTCGAGGGTATGAAATCAAAAGTAGATTTTTTTCAATTTTGGCATCTTTGGTATTGGCTCTAAGTTTAAAAAAATATAAAAAAGGTGCAATTCTTAGCATTGCCTATTTGAAAAATATCGACAAGACAGTGCCAACAGGAACATAAGTTCTGTTCAAGGTTAATGTAGGGGAGCATAATAGGAGAGATAAAAGGAAGACCGAAGCCCCATAATACCTTCCCAAATCTTACAACTACAACCATGTTACACCTTTTTTTGACTAACGATCGTTCTGGAATCGTTCAAGGTATTGTCTGAAGCGATCAGTCAAGTATCATCAGCCCACAAGGAATAAGTTTTTGTTTTACACTGATTGTTTGATTTCCACTAAAGCTGGTATTCAAAGAATTTTGAAGCAATTAATTAAAAAAATAGGATTCAAATTACAATATGAGCGACATGAAACGCGCAATATTTAGCCTTTATTTTTAACAGTGAATTCATATAGCCACCGGGTTTGTGTCTAAGAAATCCTGAGCTTATTTTTTCGATAAGCGACATATTGAATTATGACATTATGAAGCAAAAATTGTAAAAAGATACTTCAAAAATGGTTCTTGATTTCAGTAAAGTTGGCATCAAGCTACAATGGAACTCTGACAGGCTTAAAATCAAGATAAAGATGACCCTCGACACAAATAGGAACACATCCCCATTTAACAGCATTGTGACCACTAAGATGTCGGCTATCATGACTCATTGTACCATGAGTAGGCCCAGAAAGCCACACACTCTTGTAAAAGTCCTCACGGAATTTATTAACAGCGACATTAAAACATAATAGGAATTTTACCGTGTCTGAGGTGGGCTGCCGACCTCGATCCCTGGCTATTTATGATAGAGTTTGACTTTTCACTCCTGCTCTTTAAATACAACTGCTCAAGTCCAAGAGCAATTGGAGTGAGATAAAGAAGTGAGTTTAAAGCATTATATGACCTTAGTGTAAAGAACGGGATATTGAAAGGGCACTCCCCCGTCCTTCGTAGGTGGAATAATTATTGTTCATTTTAAGTTTCAATTTCGTTCTTTACTCTGTTTAAGAAAAAAATTATGTTTTTATTTTTGTATGTTTTTAAAATTACACCCCAAAATTACTCTAAACAAAAGGAGGGCTACCGCCCCTCAAAAACCGCTCTTTAAACAAAAAAAAGAGATAACATTAAATGTACGGTATTTGCTTTCCGAAATAAAGTAAGACATTCCAAGAAAAAACTCTCGTGTCCATACTTCTATATTCATTTAGGTATATATTCTTCCTTATTGAAGGAGGTCAGAAGTTAAATCTGTAATAATCTAAATATATAAATATATATATATATATATATATATATATATATATATATATATATATATATATATATATATATATATATACAGAGAGAGAGAGAGAGAGAGAGAGAGAGAGAGAGAGAGAGAGAGAGAGAGAGAGAGAGAGAGAGAGAGAGAGAGAGAGAGAGAGAGAGAGAGAGAGAGAGAGAGAGAGAGAGAGAGAGAGAGAGAGAGAGAGAGAGAGAGAGAGAGAGAGAGAGAGAGAGAGAGAGAGAGAGAGAGAGAGAGAGAGAGAGAGAGAGAGAGAGAGAGAGAGACAGACGAATGGTATACCACCAGTATAATCTTTGAGACAGGAAGGCTATAAGGGTAAAGTTTCAATAATTCTCTGGTCTTTTATTCCACAGTATTGTAGCCCATTTCGGGGAAAAATTGATGTTTTAGGTGTCAAAAAGTTAGACAACGGCAGTTTCCAGCGGCCTAATTATTTTTGTTGCTTTAAAAGTGCATTATATCTTTAACGTTCATTTATAAGAGCCATATTTCAACTACATATATACTAGTTCAAAACAATCCCCCTCAGGAAACAAAACAAGTACACATGTGTGACTATCCTTTACAGGAAAAATCAAAAACTTTTTTCTTTCTTTTTTTTTTTGGCTGTGGCATAAGCGTTCTCATACATTTTCAATTTCAATTTCACTTTCTATTTCAATGTTCAATTTTACTGTATAATTCTTATAAGGATCAAATAATTCTTTTTGGGGGGGGGGGGAGGAGTTAACGTATTTCACTAAAATAATGTAAGTTTTCATTTGCTAATAGCTTTTGATGAGAAACTCTAAAATAAATAATTTTTCCAAATTTGAAACAAGCGTAAAACATAGATTTTGTTGTTCCATATTCTAAATTAAGTCTTATTTTTTGAGAGTTTCGGTTTCTATTGACAGGGGTTGCTCCTATCTTATATGGTTTTCAAGATATTTAGATTTTTTTCAATTTCCGGTATATCTTCTTTCCTCACTCGTGTGAAGAGTTGAGAAATTTAAACTTTGATATAAAAGTTTTAATGCTGAATGCCTAACATATATCCTGTTCAAACAAAAGGTAGGTTCTTGATAACACTCGGAAGCCAAAAATCTGTTTTGAGTTGTTTTTTTATGTTACGTTTTGAGCTACCAAATTACTGGATTGGACTATCGCCTCTCTCAGCTGGTTAGCTTTTTAAGAGCGTCAATTTTTGTGGTAACGTGGAAATAACGGCAAAAAAGCAAGTACATCAATTATATTTTTCCCATGTTTACAAAACTGAGCTATATTTTGTTTTGTTATTCGAATCTTATTTTAATTACGAAAGTGGGTGACAATAAATCGCAGTCACAGTAATGGTAACTTTACAGTTTAGCAATAAGATATGTTTTCAGTAGCAGACGACTAAAGTGGCTCTGATTTTGGTTTTAAACTAAAGCTTATACACGCTACCATGTATCTTGGTTTAACGCTACAATTTTTTTCCCCAAAAGTGTATACACATTTGCTAGACATAGTACAAAAATCGTGATTTTTTCACCATATATTATGCTCTACCCTTAACCAAGGTTTGGATTATTTTGAAATGCAATGGAAGGATGCGTATTTATTCTCAGCGTTCACCCATGTAAACTTCGGTGGCTGGTGTTTACCCCCCCCTCCCGAAAATATCCCTCCGAGGAAAATACCCCACCGCGGAAAATTTATTCGGAACTATTTTCCGGGGGTGGGTATTTACCGAGGGTATTATCTGTGGGGGGGTATTTTCCGCTTGGGGAGGTATTTTCCGGGAGGGGGTATTTTCCGTGTGTGTGTGGGGGGGTATTTTCCGCGGGGAGTAATTTTTAGGGGGGGTTATGGGGGGTATTCGCCTGGGGGGGGGATAAACGCCTAGAACCGTAAACTTCATTATCTATAGTCCTTTTAAGTTGTTTTATATTTCCGAATTATTTTTAACACAAAACGCTAATTTATCAAAGATGATTTATCTCATAAGGTTGGGTTGAAATGAATATTATAAGTAAACATTAAAAAGAAGGTTTGTTTTATAGATCATTGAATGCAATATAACTTTTCCTCCCATTTTTTGAAAATCAAAATTTAAATTTGATTTTTAACTATATTCTAAAGTAATCAGAAAACGGTTTCCCATTAGGGATGGTATATTCGTAGCTTTCAATGTAACGAAAGCTGCGTTTGGCATCTGTTTTCTTCCTTTTCTTCCTAAAAGGTTCTGTTTTGTTTTGTTTTTTTACAAAAAGCGGAAGCTAGGGGAAGTGTTTTTGCCTTGTGGGTTTTTACTTCATATTTACGTTTTTTCCATCCCAACTAAAGATGAACACAATCCTGAAAATTTTGAAAACTCTTGAAAAAATCCAGAAAAAAATTTACCTATTAGTTTTTCATTATTCATTACTACTATAATATTTCAAGCATTGGCTCTACTTGTATCCAATTATTTTGTTCCGTGGAATTTTTTTATTTTTGAAAAAAAAAGTTGAACACCGATTAGAAGTCTGCAAGATAGAAAGACATTAACATTATTTCTCCTTTTGTATTAACAAAAAGCATAGATGATAAACTAAATAGTTATTGGTTATCAAATATAAATTTAAATTGCTTGTTTTATATAATCACAGCCATTTGTTCCGTTTTCTTAATGTATATAAATATCATGACAGGTCTCTCCGGATATTTAAAATTTGGATACTTCACATCAGTTTGTTTTCATTATACTAGACGAAAACATATAAATTATGTTTCCAAAAATATAGCAAAGTGTGACATTTTTCTTGAAGGAATAAACACAACAGGAGGACAATTGAAATTTAGGTACTTAGGTTTTCTTTCCTTTTGGTGGGTCAATCAAACTATACTAACAACATTTCCGATCAAAATTATTAAGAGATATATTAGCCTTAAATTAGAATTCGAGTCAAAAATTGCTCTTGAGCTAACTTTCTAACCTAACTTTCTAAGCATACAAGACTGACCGAAGCTCCTTTTCACTGGTACTTGGAACTAGAAATAAGTTGCAGGAGAAGGTATAGTGACTAAACGGCTAGAAAGATGGAAGGTCTTCATCCAGAATTTTAATGCGATCACGAGGGAATGGTAAATTGGCTTTTTCGGATAAAGGTAGCGTATTTTTAGTAATATTTTTTGGGTTTCCAGATCATGGGTACCCAACAAAGACAATTTGCTTTGCCAAGCCATCAAGTAGTATATTAAGTAAGCTAGTATATAACTCCACAAAACTTATCTTTTGAAAACATTCCAACGCGCTGAGAAAATCTCTTAAATCTAAAAGTTAGCCTAAAAACGCTTAGAATGAGAGTCTACCTAGAAGGAAATCCAAGTTCAAAAGCTTGCATGCAATACGCCCGTATGAATAAACACGGCCCTTTTTAAATTGAAAAAAGCAAAAAATTTCGTCAGCACAAAGGCGAGTGCACTAAAGCTGTTATATATAGAATTTTAGCAAATTCCTACTGCCGTAAATACTATCTCAAGGAGAAGAAAGGCGCATATCTATAGAACATACCTGAATTTGGATTTCCTTGCAAGAGGAAAAAATCGAACATGTTGAAACGTTCTATACCCTGCTATCCTATTTGGTTAAATTAGCAAGAGAGAAAAAATCTGACATATTGGGTGGTTTTAAACCCTACTACCCTGATATATACAATACAAGCTGTTTCTAGACATGATACTCTGCAATTCAACAGTATTAGCTAAGAACTTTGATTTTGAGCAGCAAAAAGATGAAACATTAAATGAAACTTGACTTAGCCTATTTAGCCTAGTGCTTGACTTAGCCTAGTGCTAACTTAGCCTAGTGCTTGACTTAGCCTAGTGCATGAATTAGCCTAGTGGTAACTTAGCCTAGTGCGTGACTTAGCCTAGTGCTTGACTTAGCCTAGTGCTAACTTAGCCTAGTGCTTGACTTAGCCTAGTGCTAACTTCACCTAGTGCTTGACTTAGCCTAGTACTAACTTAGCCTAGTGCTTGACTTAGCCTAGTGCTTGACTTAGCCTAGTGCTAACTTAGCCTAGTGCTTTACTTAGCCTAGTACTTGACTTAGCCTATTGCTAACTTAGCATAGTGCGTGACTTAGCCTTGTGCTTGACTTAGCCTAGTGCTAACTTAGCCTAGTGCTAACTTAGCCTAGTGCTTGACTTAGCCTAGTGCTAACTTCACCTAGTGCTTGACTTAGCCTAGTACTAACTTAGCCTAGTGCTTGACTTAGCCTAGTGCTTGACTTAGCCTAGTACTGACTTAGCCTAGTGCTTGACTTAGCCTAGTGCTAACTTAGCCTAGTGCTTTACTTAGCCTAGTACTTGACTTAGCTTAGTGATAACTTAGCCTAGTGCTTGACTTAGACTAGTGCTTGACTTAGCCTAGTGCTAACTTAGCCTAGTGCTTGACTTAGCCTAGTGCTAACTTAGCCTAGTGCTTGACTTAGCCTAGTGCTGAGAAACATTAGTCATTAAACGTTATTTTGTTTTTCACGTTTGTGCATATACCAAGGACCACGAGGGCCATAATTAATATGTGTAGCCTCTGTGGAGGGCACTATTAAGAAAAATAAGATCATGCTTTGTTTCTGAAAGATGGTATTCCTCCAAGGCATGTTTTTGAAAAACATAGTACAGCAATACCTTTGACTAAAATTAACTGATTTTTCCTGAAACAAAATAGTGCCAAAACAAAACTAGTAAAAACTAAAAAAAACATAAGAGGGCCATACTTTAAAAGAAGGAGATAGTGACACAGGTTAACTGATAAATTTTAATGATTTAATATATCAAAGCTATATCAATAATTTCAGCATTCTGGATTTTTTTTTTTTTATCTAAACAAATCAGAAAGGCAAAATTTGGCCTGAAGGTGGTTTTTCTGAAGAACTTGTAATATAGCTTCTCGAAATTAAATTAGTCGTTACCATGTGGAACAAGCGCAACCAATAAGTTTTAAAAAAATTTAAAATTTTGGAAATATTGAATTTAAAATTAAATATTAATTGTTTGAGCAAATATTAAATTTTCTGAGCAGTATTTTAAATTTAAAAATTAATGCAAGTTTTTTTCCCTTGGTTAAAGTTTTCTTCGGATTTTTGTTTTAACTGGAAAATTTAATTCAGAAGAAGAATAGGCAATATCCTTTCTAGTAACACTGGACTAAAAAAAAAATATTAAATTACCAAGCTGGCTCTAAAAGTGCCAGCTTTTAGAAACACAACTTTTGAACAGGGACATTCAAAAGCAAACATCTTATGATTCACAAACTACCCAAAGGGCTGAAAATTACCGAAAATAATATTAAATATACTACTAAATATACTTTTTTAGGGGAACGTACAACACAAATTCTTTTCTCAAAATCCCAAGCTCAGGACTAAAATACCAAGATAATGGAAAAGTCTTTTGTATTGGAAGTACACTTTATGATTCTGAATCGCCCTCACATCGTCCCTCAATCGCAAATATTAAAGGGATGGGGAAGCTTCCCAAAGATTTGCTTGAAATCTTCCTCTAGTTATCTCGGAAAGGAATATTCAAAATTGTGCTTTTTCCATGTTTTTGAACAAATACTGTTATATAAATACGTCTTAATGTAAGAGCCAAAAGTCTAGCAGATCTTAGGTTTTACTGCTTTCACAAAAACTAAAACAGGGAATAGTGATAAAAGTCTCCAAATTGCTAATGATTCGTAACATTTTAATATTAAAAAATTACTATTTCCCCATACTATTTCCATATATTTCCAAAAAAAAATTCCCCATGTCTTGTATCGTTACGATTTAATATTTCTCGGTTATATAGTTGAGAAAAATATGGCCATAAAAATGGCCGAATTGTTAATAGAAACTCCGCAGTTTATTTAATATACAAATTTCCCTACTTAATATAATTGAAAGAATCGTGTCAAAGTAAGAAATAGCCAAAGCGCAGTGACATCGGAAAAAGACAGAAGAGAATTTCTCCAAACAAGATTTGGGTTCCAATTTGTAAACGCTTCTGGAAGAGTGGCGGCTTACTTTGAGTTTGGATGTTTAGTTCTGTTAACACACATGGATTTTTGCGTCTAAAAGGTACCTTTTCAAGCTATCTTTGAACTTCCTATACAGAGAGCACACATTTCAATTTAAAAAGAGCTCATACTTAGAGGATAAAACAAACAAATTAATTTTACTTGAAACGAGCTGAAGATGTGGATTTTAAGCGAGTTTGTTGTATAGCCAGGACAAGGGTTTGGGGGGGGGGGGTAATAAGCTCTGTTAGATAAAGATACCATATGTGCACTGTGTATGATACAATGGGTTCAGAAGTCCCCTTTTTCGTGTTACAAACCTCTACCCAAAATGCTTGGACAGGGATGTTCAATTTTTTTTTAGGTTTTTGCTTACGCGTGATTTGGTTTCAAAATTAAATATTATTTAGTTAGTCCCTCGTGGTGCTTAATGGGTTGAAGATTTTAGAGGATCAACAAACCACTCAAGACTGATAAAGGTATGTCAAGAGTGACACTTGAAAAAATTAACCGGAATGCTAAAAAACAAAACATTGTACGGACTAAAAGTATTTTTATGCTGATTCTGAATTTTAAAACATCAACTTTGAAGTTTCCTGTCAAAAGCTATTATTATGGAAAATTGGTATAATTTTAAAAATAGGGAAACCCACAATAGTGTTTTTGATACGAATGAGGTTAAACCCTCATTAAACGATCGCTTCAGAGTAGCGATCGTAGACTTTTCAAATATCTCTGAGTCGAAAGGAGATTTTAATTTTTATTGCACTTTTTAAGTAAATAAAGATATTTTTTTCATAGATATGTGCCAGGGTCAGCCATATGGGCGTACAGAACTGGAGTTTTAGTCCAAATAGGGCTAAAATGCGATTGATTAGGATTCTTAGTTGATCTTCTATTTTGTATGATACTGTAGAAAGAAGCTTCAAAATTTTAAAGAAAAAGGATGGACACTGAATATGATAGGGTATGTTCTTTCTTCAAAATATCTGCCTCTTCGGCTAAAGTTTATATTGTAGGGTATTGAAAACTTGCAAGTGTAATAGATAGGTTGGTGACTCCAATTTTTTTTTTTTTTTTTTTTTTAATTTACCATTTGCTTTCCAAAGTATTTGGTTAAGTTTCAACTCTCTTAAATATATTTTTTATCATACCTCAAACGATACTCTAAATATTTATATCTCTTAAGTATATCCATTCTCTAAGCACCCCATAAAAATCGGCCGTAAGTTTGTGCTAAGGTTTTTAGCACAAACTAAACCTTTGCGCTAAGTTGTGCTAAGGTTGTGCTCAAAAGGTTTTAAGATGGATTAACTTCGATATTAAGGACAATCTCTGCGTGGTTTTATATTGAATGCCACTCTTTACGTTTCTGTATTTTTTTGTTATTTTTTTTTATATGTTTAATACCATTTACAGGCTTTTCCAAATATAAAGGAGGGAGCAACCCTCCCTTGAATCCCACTCTTTACAGTAAAGTTCGTCTTTATTTGAAAAACATAAAGAAATGGCTTGGTCGGATGCGCTTCCTTTTCAATATAAAAAAGAACCTTTTTAAACAAAAGGGAACTTAACTCGGATTTTCAACTTAAGTATAACTATTTATAGCAATGCTGTGGTATTTAAAATCCAACATTTCTGTTAAAACTATTATTTTCATCCGTAATTTCTGCTTCATTATATATTCATCCATATGTATATTGCTTAAAATGAAGAGGGGTCAGAGGTTGACCCTACATTCGTCTGAATAGCTGTCATATCTATTTCAACTAAAGTTCTTGGAAAATATTAGACAATAGGCTTAAAAATCTACTTTTGAAATTTTTGCTATCACCTGCATAAGAAATCCACTGGCCTCCGCCCTACCAGATAGTATATAACTATGTATCAGGTTACTTTGTAACTGTTGCTTAATTTGTATAAATGGTGTATAATACTGGTCTACACTATGTGCACTCCTTGAATGTTTACGAGCAAATGTTATACCTCGTGCTAGTATGGTCTCGGAGAGCGAAAGGCCAAATTGGTGTACTTTCAATAACCCTAAGAGGATGGTCCAATTCTTTATTTTTGCACGATAGAGTTTAGGCCCTGTTTTGGCAAAAATTCTTGTTTTGCAATACAAAATGCAAAGATAGAGTACATAGGCCCTTTGTGGTGGTGTGACCTCTTTTGCTACCAAAAACTGCACTGTTTGTTTAAAATTCTTGATCCAATAAGCACTTCGTTCGATAATATATGGCCGCTGGTCTAATACGATCAAACTATGGAAAAGGGGGATAACAGATATACTTACTATTACTATCGAGACTGCTACTACTACTACTACAAGTAGTAGCGCAAGCTCTTCCTCCACTCCAACATGTTCAGAGCTTTTTTCTCTTCCTCTCTCCATGGAATTCTAATTTTCTTAAAATCCTTTCTAATAATCTCTTCCAACAAATTTGGAAATGACCTGATTTTCATTGGGCCTTAGGAGGATGGCAAAACCAACAATCTTTGGCAAACATCATCCGTAAATATTGACCCAGCCATCTTAACCTTTCTTTCATTATAGGCCTAAAAAGTGGGATTGAACACCGTTTTTTTTTTTTTACACAACTTACTGTTTGATATACGGTTAGCCAAATTAGTACCTATAATAGCCTTAGACGGTCACTTCCAAAAAGTTTAACAAACCTTTCTTTGTAGATCGAAGCACCCGCACTTCCGAACCATGCTTTGCCAATGTATTGATAGCGGCTTCCAATATTATAATCTTAGTTTTCAGACCCATCCTCCTATTCTTCCAAACTTTTTTCAACGGTGAAAAGGCCCTGTGTCTTGGCTATTCTACTTTTTAGCAATTCGCTGCGCCCCACCCTCTTTATTAAAAATACTACCCAGATAAGTAAAGCTACCCCCTTGATCAAGGTTTCTCATTGTCAACATCATCGTTTCACCATAATTCTTAATTTGAGTGACTTAATCACCTCAGTTTTTATTTTACAATCCACTTTTTACCCCCTTAACTCTAAACATTTTACACTCAAATCGCCGCATAATTCAAGTCTTGGAGACATCTATCATTCTCATTTGATAACATGTTCTCCTTTCGTGTTTGTCTTGTTCATTCCGGAAAAATTCTTAAAAATAAAAAGTCCATATCAACTGAAAGACGACTCGACCCAGCATAACTTTTGGTTCCAGACTGAGCCACGTGCCAAGGTCACTTCCAACTTTAACCGCAGCAATGTTTTTCTCGATCAGTCTTATCTGGTATGCCTTCTTAGGATAAGATCTTCCCTCACGTTTTTTATTATTTCAATCAAACGTCTATTCATGAAATGTAAAGTCTTGACTTGTCTCCAATTGGCCATTGGCTTGATGGCAACTTGATTTTAAATCAAAAATCCCCTCCCCTGTCTAAAACCACACCGTTCTTCTCTTAAAACTATTTGTACAGAATATCTTAGTCTAAAAAGGATCATCACGCTAAGTAATTTGATTCCTACAGCAGTCAAGCTACATTAATGCCTCTGCAATCACCATACCACAACCATTCTTTCCACCTCTCTTATAAAGGAGTTTAACTAAGCTATTCCTAAAATCAATAAGTTTTTTTTTCTTCAAAAATTATATTCTTCAGTAATATTCAGTAACTTATCTCTAACTTTGCAAACACAGTATTTCTAAAACTTATTTACAACGCATTCAGGACCTAAAACATTATTATTGTTTTTCCCTCCTTTAAGCACTGTCTCTATTTCCTCCTCATAGAACATTAAGTATATTTAAATCGGTGTAAACTCATTTTTTATCTTTCTGTAAACCGTATATCCCATTTTGCAAGGTTGTGGCTACTGATCCAATGAGTGATGTTCATTTTATTTAATTTTACAATGTCGAAAACTACTAGTCTGCCAATGCTGTTGATGAAGCTTATTTTAGCAAGAAAATCAAATCGAAACTAGGCATTTCTTGTTCGAATGAACACATATAAGCGGATAAGCGACTTATTAATGCTCTTATAGAGGAGGATTAAGACGAGCCTTAATTAAACGATGGCCTTCAAGATCATTAGCATAGAAGAGTGAACTTACAAAAGTATCTAACTAAAAAGAAATAGAAAGCGAAATATACCACAAACTAATTAAAAAACAGAGGAAGTCAAAGTTTTTCCTAACCGTCTTATGCACAAATTTAGATATAGCAAATTCACTTTAGACAATTCACGTATAAGCTTTCAAAGGCGAAGAATGCTTATGACCTTACTACACCAATTAGGACGGGGCTTAAACTATTCTATGGTTGTTACTACACAGTACAAATGCCATCACAATTTCGATTTACCCAACATTAGAGGATCACTACTACATTGTTCTTACGGGTAGATAAAACCAACTGTGTTTACTGCGTCTAAGCTTTCAAAAAAAAAAGAAAAAAAAATAGATATTGGTAAAGAATTTTTTCTTTAAGGTTTTCCTTTAGTGAAACCTTAAATTTATGAATAAAAATTTTAAAGTGAATAAGGTGGAATTTAACCCAAGGAAAAATTAAAAGAAAATATTAATTTTACTGATCTCCTCAATGCTTAGGAATTCTTATTTTACAGCACTTAATTGACTAAGATATTAATAATAACATAATTAGGCACAGTTGTCAAACTGAGGACTCCGGATATCCTCAGCAAAAAAGAGTGAACTAACTGAAAAGGACATGGAAAATGAAATAAACAACTGTTGATCAGAAAAAAGAGAAGAAGGTGTGGTCCCTTAGAAACCCCTAAAACAGGCTTTAAAACGTAGCAAAATTTCCGCACCATAAGTTTGCAGCAGCAACTTAATGTGTGGATTCCTTATCACCTGTATTGCTTCAGTTAAGGCAGCGGCTTAAAATTGTCCCCTTTGTGACATTAAATATAAAAAAATAAGTTTTTTAAACTGAAAAGTAAGGAGCAATATTAAAACTTAAAACAAGCATGAATTATTCCGTATTTGAGTTTTTTTTAGTAGCCTACTGTAGGAAAGGTTCAAATTCCAATCGAGCAGCCATTGTGTTTCAGGAATTGTTCTTAAGGGATTGGGCCAAAATGTAAAACTTTTGCATAAAAAGCGAGGTATTGAGGAGAAGAGCATATTTTATACATGAAATAAATTCTTTTCGTTTTAAGTTTTAATATTACTCCTTACTTTCAGTTGAGAAAACTATTTATTAAATTTAATTTCTGATCGTTTTAAGTAATGTCAGGATATTCCTCCCCCCCCCTCCCTACCTGAAGAATTTCCCCAAACACACAAATGATTCCTCAATTGGTACATCCTCCCTTGTAAAACTCTCCTGGAGAATTCCCCCGGACAATTTCATCCTCGCTGTTATCCCCCCCTCGGAAAATTTTGTACGGACGATTCCACCTGGAAAATTCTCCTTTGCCTACTTTCATTTGAAAAAAGGACGTGTTTTTATTTATTTCCTGATTGCTTTTCAAATTCTGCTGGAATTTACCCCAACCCTCATGCGTAGAAAATAGTCCCTGAAATCCCCCACCCCTGATGAAAGTTTTCTCCCGTAGAAAATTTGCCACGGAGAATTCCTCCCGCAGTAAATCCCCCCCCCCCTATCGGAAAATTTCCCAGACAATTCCAACTCCGCTGAAAATATCCTTTGGACAGTTCCCCCTGAAAATCTCCACACGTAAAATTTAGTCACCAAAGAGAAAGTAAGACATATAAAGAGAATTCATATTGGAATTCTGGCAAATTTCCCCTGGAAAGTTAACCCCGGAAACATCCTCCCCAAGAAAAATTGAGTTACACTCAAGGAAATTGCTCTGGTTAATCCGAGACAAACCAGTTTGTCTGTCTACAATTAGTTTTAATTAGTTTAGTCTTAGAGAGAAAAACTATAATGCAGATATATTTTAATTAAATTTTTACTATATAGAAGTGGTTAGGTATTTAATATATTGTGTTTTGGGTGGCCTGCTTTCCATAATTCTTTTTGTAGTTTCCACGGTTTTGTAAATGAAGTCTAATATTTTCATCATATTTTGGTATATTTCATTATGATAAACCTAAATTCACTTCTTGAGTGGGTTCGGGATAACACACAAGTACAAGTTTGTCCCATGGAAAATACAGCCCCCTTGAGAAAATGGAAGGCCAGTAGCCCTTCATTTTTTTGGTCACTTAGAACTTAGAAAGGGCATTTTCGTTAAGTTGCGTCTTCTACTGATTCTAGGACAATTGATTTAAAGCGATTACCCATGGGAAGAGCAAAAACCAAAACCAAAACAAACACACAAAAACAAAAAACACGCATCCATGATCTTTCTTCATGTAAAGCGAACAAAATTCCACTGTTTGCTGATCGGAGCTTGAAACCCCTACACCAAGGCTCTCTGACACGCCGAACCTGATGGTTTAATTGTAATTAAGATTCCTTGACTTGTTTTTGATTGTTCCCTCCTATTTCAAAAATCACGCAACTATTCTTAGGCTCGTAACTTTTAATGAGTAACATTAAACTTCATGAAATTTTTATATCTGGAATCAGGATAAAAAGCGAACTTTGGACACTCCTCCTCCTCCTTACCATAGATTTCCAATTTCCTTTAATTTCTCCTTATGAACTTTTCCCATCCCTTCCAGGGTTCACCTGCTTTTTTTTGGCCCCTCATGTATTACCAAAAAGAACAATATTTGCCAATCTGTAATCCATCATTCGTAAACCATGTCACGGCCAAATCAGCCATTATTGCCCTAGAACTTGAGATCAAACCACATTTTTCGTATAGCCATACCAATCCGTTCGTGGATATGAGCAGTAAGTTAAGAGTAACCTTTGTCAATAGAAGCCAAAACTCGTAAAAAGTGGAAATCTTAAAACAAAAGATGCCTAGAAAGTTAGTTTTAGGAAGGCTACCCCCATCCACCGGCTCTTTGCGATAAAATTTAACTGCGTTCTGAAACTGCCATCCCTTAGCACGATTCTGAAGCTGAGTCAAAATACTTTGTTCAAATAAAGGTATATGAGAAGCCCAACCCATATTCATATTATTCTGAAAGACCAATGATGGAAAATTAAAAAATTCGGACTTAAGACCATACTTATGAGGCCTCAAGCATCCGTCTCTCAAATTAAGAATTCAATAAACTCCACCCACATTGCTGGCACACAACTACACACTACTCCATGAATATAATTTAATATATAAATGGTCTATAATAACCGTCTGTTTTAGATGGACTGCTTGTATGACAGACGCGTATTTATACTTCCGTTTTAATGATTTTCTTGCAAATATTTTACTGGCTTTGCATGAATCCCGTGGTGAAAAGAAAAAAAAAAGAAAAACTAATAAACTGTCATATGTGACCATCTTTCTTCGGAAAACAATGAAATTTTCTATTTTTAGATAGAGGTGAAAACCCCCACATAGGGGCTTAAAGACGTTATGAATTTGATTACTTTATCAAGGTGTCACCCCTTTCTTGGAATATTTTCCCCTTTTTTGTAAAGCTTTACTATTGTCCTTATTGAAAAATTTTTTAAATTTTTAATGTAATTAAGGTAATCTTAAAATTAATAGACCTATAAAGTAAGTAAAAATTGGGGGGAAATAGGTAATTAACTTTAATAAAGACGGTTATACTGCAATGCAAATATGTAGATAGGTGTTTTTAATTCAGCTCTAAAATCCTATTAGAAAAAAGGAAAAACAAGGAAAAACTGCTTTTTAATAAAAAAAAAGACTAAAAACGGGCATTCAAATTTAAAGATGCTATTCGTTTTGAAAACAAGAAATGATACTGCCACTGAGAGGTGAGATGATGGGATTGACAGACAAGGGAGAATGAGCTACGACAACAAGACATCATAGGCAGCCCAATAGTGCTGTCTATGATGAACAACACTTTCATAATATTCATAAGGCAATGAAAAGTATATCTTTCGAAAGAAGCATGAACAAGGTTTGAATAAAGGAAGAAATGCATCATTATTTTTAGGTTTTTCGAGTACATTTTGCTGTCCTCAGCAAAATAAACAAACTAATAAAACTACAAAAAAATGTTTCAAATTTGGAATAATAATTGCAAAAACAAGAAAATTATTTGAAAAAAAGGAGACAAATGGGGACAATCGTAGAAATCTTGGGACTTCAAAGGGTAGGCCCGAAGTTTTTCTCCCTTCTCCATGTAAGTGTCTGATTCGCGTCGGGCGTCCTTAGGTCTTACTTGTTACGGTGTGATCTTAAAACTCAACTTTTCTCAGCTTCGTGTGTGGTTACACTGACATGGCGAACGACTGGTTAATCCAAGGGTCCTAAACTCAATTGTACGCTTTGCTTGCTTTATTGCTTCAAAGTGGTTAATCCTATTTGTTTTTTAATTTCGATCGAGACAAAAAAAGGTGCTTCCTCGCTGGGTGGACAGACTCTTTGACAAATAGCTTTGTTTGACACATAGTTCTTACTTAGAACAGCCTACCTATTAGTATATTTTGTTCGTCAAAACAAAAGCTGAAAGCTGCACAATACCCACGGTGATAATTCGTCTCGAGAAATATGAGAAATTTAAGGTTATTTTAACGGAGCACTAGAAAGTTATCAAGGTCTGTAAGAGTTCATGACCTTACGAAAAGATTGTAATATTTATATGTTAAAATCACACAAATAAGAATACTAAATAAAACACTAGAGCAAATATAAAGATCGAACCCATTCTGCTTTTTTTTCCGTCGACCTAACGATATAACATAAAAGACGACACTGACATGACGAACAGCCAGTTAATCTGAGGCTGGTTAGGTAAATTAAAAAAAAGATCATGATCATCGTACGCTGTCTCCTCACTTTGCACATTTTGCTGACTTTCATTATTTGGAAGTGATTAATCCGATTTGTAACTTTTCCATTTCGATCGAGACATGAGAAAGTGTTGCCTCAGTAGGAGGACAGCCTCTTTGATAAATAGCCTCGTTTGACACATAGTTCTTACTTGGAGCAGCCTACCTGTCAGTATATTTTTCAAGTTCATTTCCTTAGAAACACAAAGAAATTGCTATTCTCATCTTATTATGACAAGAAAGCTAAAATGCCTAAGGGCTGCAGTAATAAAAAAATATTATTATAGGATTGTTTGTGGTGGATCAAGTTTTCCTGGGTACTATATTTTAGGAGTAGTATTTTCACAGGGGCTATTTTTAGGGGTATTTCATTCTGGCTGTGACTTTTGTACGTGTAATATTCCGCTGATTTTTTTTTTCAATGTTTTAATTTACCTGGGTGCAATGTTTTGTAGACACAGTTTCTACATATTTACTTTTATGGATCCGTGGTATTATCAAGCATTTAGAATTTAAGACATAAAAGGTCCGTATCTCAGACAGGGACCTTTGAGCTGGTGCCCCCTTTTGTGTAACATACCTATTTTTCCCTTTGTCTCGAATCTGTCACCCCCGTGAAATGTAGCCTCCCTTCTAAAATGAATTAACTCCTACTCGCCTGGATCTGGATGAAGGGCATTAAAGCAAATTGTACAGAATTTATGGAGATACAACAATTGTGGAAGGTTGTCTAAAGTTAACATCTCAAAACTTAAAATTGACGATTTTGTTGGACCTGGGCAACAACAATTCTAACATTTGTAATAAAATGCAAATAAATCCTTAATCGTGTGACTCTCAGGTACATGCGTTTTGAAAATGTTGCCTAATGCGGGCTAACCAGTAAATATTCAACTAAAATCGAAATGTTATTTGTATATATTAAAAAATGAAGCAGAGCCAAATCCCGCTTTTATGTTGTATTTAGAATTTTTTTTTATACTAACTGTCCCTTGTGATGCCAAATGTTGAGCGATGTCCTCAATAAATGAGCTATTGTGTTTTTTCGGTACTCATGCATTGTATGGTAAAGACCGCTTTAGACTGTACAAGGAAACCAGACAGGAAACCCATCAAACGAGTATTTGCAATAGAGAAATGAAATGCAAAGCGTTGTTTTCATTGCGTTTACAATTTTTAAACTGTTGGTTTTTGGGTTTTAGGGGGGGGGTACTTAGGTTAGGTTACGTATTTAATTTATGCTATGCTTTACACCCTCCCCCCCTAATGTGCAAATATATACCACAAATTTGTTTCTAAACTATTATATATTCATCCTATTTTATTTCATTAGCATTAGCCAAACTTGACTTCGTTCGTGTTTACCATATAATGCACAAGTACCGTTTTTTCTAATACCTGTGGCAATTCAGCTTTTCAGGGGATTTTTGTTTGAATCAATCATTTTGCATTATTTGCCCTAAAAGTAGTAAATGTGTATAATCTGTCCACTTATTTTGTGTTTTTTAAATAAAAAAAAAATAAAATGAGGGAAAAGATTGATGATAAAACATAGATAATAAATACTTTCATATTCTTGTAAATAGGGGCTTAAACCATGAAGTTTTATCAAAATTAAGCCTGTTTTTATGTGTGACACAAGCCAAAATGCCACAATTTTCGACTGATTAATTCAATCTATTTGATTTCTCTCTGTGCGAATTCATTCAATTGAATTTTTTTTAAACGCTAGAAAAATCTTAAGTGGATTTTTATATTACGAATATCTTGTGCAACTTTGAAAGTCCCCTAATTATGTAGACGGGTCTAAACCAATTACATTCCATAAATTTAAAAGATGCCACGCTTGAGTTAAAATAAGAATTGGAAGACTTTTGCAGTCATTAGAGGATGCAAGTTATAATGAACTTGAAAAATTCTTTTATCTTTTTCTCTACCTTCAAGTTTCAACATAGATTCCATTCTCAAGAACAATTTGATCTGAAGAACAACACTTATGATAAAAATCATGTTGATTGAGCCATTTGCCTTTTTTTCTTAAGACATTCTTTCATATGTGTCGCAGCGTAATTTAAAGCTTGCTTTACTTTAAATTAATACAAAAAACTTTTACCACAAAATAAGTTTTTCAAAGAAAAGTAAAGAACCCCATTAAACAAAAAATTAGCAAAAATAAAATCAAATAATCTACCAAGCATGAAACTACCACAAATCAGCATCGATAAATAAATGAAACCTAAAACGAACAGAAATTACAATAAATAACCCAGTCAAACTCAAAACGAGCA
Organism: Artemia sp. Qi Xiang Cuo; assembly: GCF_049724085.1. Lineage (NCBI taxonomy): Eukaryota > Metazoa > Arthropoda > Branchiopoda > Anostraca > Artemiidae > Artemia > Artemia sp. Qi Xiang Cuo. The sequence continues at coordinate 65,484,957 of NC_142797.1, read as the reverse complement.
GAAATTAACATGAGTTGGGCTCAAAACCCCTATGCCTTCTCAAGGCCAGAACATAGTTTGAACTTTACTGAAAAAAATATAAATAATTTTACTTTAATAACTTTAATAAATCAAATATATTAACATTTTGATTACTAAATATCAGTATATGTATATTAAAAGACAATGCACATTCATTTGTATTTTTTTATATGCCATTCATTTTTATATGCACATTCATTTGTATTTTTTCTATAAAAACGTTATATGCCCCCAGGGCATAACTTAAAACCCTTGCCCTGAGGATTGTGGGGGAGTGTCCTCCTCAAAAACACATTTTCTATCTAGAAATCAAATACGCTCAACAAAATAGCTATCTCGCAATTTTGATTGGATGTGTTTGGGGGAATGATGGGCGGGGGGGGGGGGCTAGTTGCCCTCCAATCACTTTCGACTATTAAAAAGGGCCCTAGAACTCTCAAATTCCAATCGAATTAAAAGTAGAGTGCTAACTTATACTTCTATAGAGGCCCTAGGAATTACCATGCTGTTCTATAGAGGCCAGAGGAACCACGTTCAATAGAGGGCAGTTTGACGTGCACATTGCAAAAAGCGACCAAACCTTTTATATTATATACCTATAAAGTGAACAAACACGTTTTGAGAGTATTATTGAGATTGTATAACGCAACCAGACAACTGATGTTAATAAAGAATTTATTCATTCTGATACCTAGATTCTGTCAATGTTATCCCATGTGTCTTACAATAGATGTATGCAAATTCCTTTTCTTACATCTCCGATGTTTTAATAGACATTCTAAACGTTTGATATCCTAGCTTGAGGAGTGTCCTCCTCACAAAAATATTTTCTATCTGGAAATCAACTACACTGAACAAAATGGCTATCTCAAAATTTGATTGGATGTGTTTGGTGGAATGATGGGCGTGGGGAGGCTAGTTACCCTCCAATCCCTTTCGACTATTAAAAAGGGCACTAGCCCCCCAATTTCCAATCGAGTGATCCCTCTTCGAAGTTTCTACGACAACTCCTTCGATACGAAGTGCCTGTCGAAGAAAGAAGAAAAAAAACACATTGTGGCCACATCGTTCTTTACTTAGGCAGCGCTAGCGCGCTGCCTATGATTCTTAAAATTGAACTCAACTGAAGTATTCGAGGTTTATCTTCACTGTTAAACAAGTGTTGCTTGAGAAACCTACAGCTGTAACTCCCACCGGAATAAAAAATACTTAAATAATTGGATTCACCAGTTTCAGATCTAACGATTCACAGAGACAAAAATACGGCTTTATTATTTGGACAGTTACTTAGACTTTTCGTTAACCAATAATCTTTACTTGCTAAGAAAATAAAAATAATCTCCTTTTATTCAACGATGTTCAACCTTTTTTAACGTGTTTTTTACCTAAAAAAAGGGGTAAAAATTTTGAAAATGTAATTGAATAGAAGTATAAATGGATCTTAGCTATAGAACGATCTAAAATGTGGTTTTAGATAGAAACATTAGTTCCGTAGGACTAAAGAATAAAAAACCTCTAACGACTTGTACAGGCAACATTAACCTCAAACGAATTAAAATAACATACAAACACTGAATAATAACAGGTACTGATACTAAAGAACTGTTAGTACAAAGGGGAATTAAAATAAACCTTAAAAAAGCAGGTAGTTTAGGGCCTGTCCTGGTTTTTAAAACGGACGTTTAGCCATATCCTAATTTAGAGTCTCTTTTTTCTTATATAAATTAGAACAGTAAAGTTTACACCTTTTTAAGCCTAAAAATGTAGCTTAAACAGTACAATACTTGCCAAAACTTATATTATTGCATTGATAGATTGTCATTTCTCTTTTATAGCTTTTGATACTTCTTTAATTATGTCCGCCTTTATTTTTTTTGCCAACTCTCTTGGCTCATTTTCTTGCAATGACCTTTCTCTTTCTCTCTCTCTCTTTCTTTCTCTTTCCCTTTCTCTAATTCCCTCTCTATCTATTTCTTTGTCTTTCTTTTCAATTACTTTAAATAGAGTTTTGGAAGCTTTAATTGACAATTTATACAAAAAAATTATGTTTTCAAGAATACCCTATTGGATTGAAATGTTTGTCTTCTATTGTTCAAAATATTTAGGCATTCAAATCCTAAAAAGCTGATTTAGATAGAACTTGTTTTAGATAAAAAAAAATTTAAAACTTCATGGCTCAAGCAGCTATTTACAGAAATATTAAAGTATTTACTATCTATGCTATAAACCTTGTTATAAAACCATTTATACAAATTATGGAAATATATTTTCTGGGAACTGCGCACATTTTCTGGAGCTTTTATTTCACCGTTCAACAAATGCATTAAATACCAATAATTAACTGTTACCAAAAATGATAAAAATTATTGAATACCAATAATAATCTTATATTAAATAATATGAGATTAAAGTATTATCTTATACTCTCATTTAAGGAATGATATATCAACGACTGATATATCAGTCACCTAGGATCACTCGTCACAACAGTACGATTGTGCCTATTAATTTCTCTCTTACATTTATAGGAAGGACAATATCGAAAAGACTTCACCATTCGAAATTCCCTACGAGTGGGAAGATTAAATCTAGTAGGGGATAATTCCAAAGAGCCGACCGTTCAAATCCTCGGAAATGAGCACTAATCATTATGTATGGAGATAAAAATGGCTAGTAGGATTTTAGTAAATAGTAAAATAGGGGGGTACACAAGGTTCATATAGGCATCAAATTATCCCCTCGGTTAATCATCCCCTTACTCTGACATTGTTTTTCAATGGTGGCAAAAGGGTTCTTACAATAATTTTTTAAGCTTTTGCAAAGTCGATACAAAGCTTTAGTTTAAACAAAGGGAGCAGAGATGCTTGAACGCAGAATGAAGCGCATAAATGCGTTTACGATTTTCACCGTAAACGCATTTACAATCGCTACTTCAGTTTAAATTTTCTTTCAGTTTCTTTTTGTGTGAGTTATTTCTAATTTCCATGGAAATTTGGTATAATGTGAATTCAGAAATTAGGAATATCATTAAATATCTAATGAAAATTCTTATGTTACTCTAGAAATGTGCTAAAGACGCCAAGAGCCACAGCTTTTTTTGAATTTAAGGCAATCGAAATAGAAAAGACTTTTCTTTTCTATTTCTATTTTGAAATAGAAACCTCATCTTGTCATGACTAAAATTTTCTTAGTGGACAAAAGTCACGATATAAAGTATCCTACTCAAATGGCAACCATGATTTTGACCCGTAAGGTTTTTCCCATATCCCATTGATATTTTTGAAATGTCAAATGAATACTAACAAAAAATTAATGGAAGAAAACGTTTTCGCATGCTGAAAGCAACAAAATATATATATATATATATATATATATATATATATATATATATATATATATATATATATATATATATATATATATATATATATATATATATATATATATATATATATATATATATATATATATATATATATATATATATATATATATATATGTATTCGAATCAGCTATGTTTTCTCGACCAACCATAGAAGACCGATATTGGAAAAAAAGTATTCAAAAACCAGACCATCCTAAACTGATAAGACACTTTTTGGAGAAAACAGTTAATTATAACCACCTTCCCCTCACGAAGACCTTGAAATGAATATACAAGTGTATTTAATTCAATGCGACATTCAAAAGAAAACGCTAAATCTGTAACAAGGGTGAGAAAATTAAATAGAACTAACAAATAAGAACTCGATATAAGTACACTTACGAAGTACACTTACACTTATAAGAACGAATATAAGTACACTTACGCATTAAAGTCAACACAAATATTAGGATTAGGGAGTGCTGAAGCCATGCAATCATACAAAAATAAATACTGATATGAATTTTGTTATTAAGCAGTTAACAGACTTTCATATATTGTATACCAGGTTCGTAGGGGGTTTAATCCGTTCCCCACAGAAGCTGAAGAATTTTACGACTTTTGGCAATTTCTTGTGCTTTTACAGAAGCCTTGTCCCATCCCAAATCATTTTTCTTCCCTAGAAAAAATTCTCCGTACTTGAATAAGACACACAATTAGATAAAAGCAGATTGAAATTCTAACATAGTCCACGAATCATATCCTTTTTATTTTTATTTTTTTTCAAATTGTATCCGTTTTTGCAATCGGTGGAATCAGCCAAATTAGATAAGGAAATGATATCTCGGAGCGAGGATTTTTGACATGTTCCAAATTTATGAAAGTTGCGACTTCAAAATAGCCTGTCACATGTTGTAATTCTAAACGAAGCAAATTGAGTTATTAGTGGGAAAATGAAATTTAAGAAAAATTAAAGCAAAGATCTCCGAATACTGTTTCAGACGTAAACGACTTCTGGTTTTTACTACCATATTTCATTTCTTTTGACTAAGGACTGGTAACATTTGGGTGGAAAATAATTTAAGGCACTCAAACACCAATAGTGCGTACGATCAGTAGTTTTGTATCCCATTTCTAGAAATGATGATACGCAAAGAACATAGCCGTAAGTCTTCTTCAGCATAGCGCGTAAAATCTAAAAGAAACTGCCGGAAAAACAACAAGCATTAAAGCGACAACCGTTATAATATTCTTAATAATAAAGAGGGGTTCTATCTCCTCCTTTTTAAAGCACTATAAGATATTAGCGTAAAGCGGAGGGCTTAGGAGGGAGCACCCCCCCCCGCATATGCAGAACAATTCCTGTTCATTTTAAGTTCTAATGTCATTTTTAAATTTCATTTGAAAAAAAATGTCCTTCCAATCTCATTCAGGATTTTAGGCTGTCTGGGTAAATAGTTAAGATAATTTCGGGATGAAAGTACCAGCCTATTTAGCGTCTATATTTACTGAAACAAAGGCCTTAGCAATGATTCTTTTTTTTTGGGGGGGGGGGGTAAAAAAAAAATCTAAAAGTCATATCAAAATTTGTTTGAGGGGGGGGGAGTTTCAAAATCCCTAATCCCCCCTGTGGATACGATCTTGGCTGCAATTGAAAAGACCATAATTTAAAAAGCAAACTTGTAAATAAAATAAGTGTATATTAACTATCGAGTTGTTTGGCTATTAAATGTATTTGGCTAATTTTGAAATTTTCTTATTCTCGCTGTCGTTTTGTAACTGTTGCTGCCGCGTATGTTCTAACTGAAAATTTCGTTGTTCTGGCTATGTCACATCTTTTAACCGCATATTTCTAAGTTTTTCGCTTTCATTTTTAATTCGTTCTAATCCGGGTCCTAGGTTATTCATTTGTCCTCTAGGTATTATAAAATTGTTGAAAATACCGTTTACACAAAGTGTCATTACGCTTGGTATTCCATACTCAGCTGTGTTTCTTTTGGAATTTTATCTTCTTCAGAGACACTAAAAACAATAAAAACACTACTGAGGCAAATTGACATATGTATGCTCATGAAATGTGCTCATTGATATGACGCCAATCATGTTTTTTTCATAATTAAGACTTTTAACAAATTTTCTCAAACTCGTGACCTATATAAATCGTTTTTTTGCGCCAGAAAATCCCAGGATACCAATTTTATTAAAAAAAATGTGGAGCCGTCTTCGAGAAACAATATATATATATATATATATATATATATATATATATATATATATATATATATATATATATATATATATATATATATATATATATATATATATATATATATATATATACATATATATATATATATATATATATATATATATATATATATATATATATATATATATATATATATATATATATATATATATATACATACACACACACACACACACACACACACACACACATCATATACACACACACACACACACACACACACACATATATATATATATATATATATATATATATATATATATATATATATATATATATATATATATATATATATATATATATATATATATATATATATATATATATATATATATATATATGTATATGTATAGAGTTAAATTCCAATTTAAATAATAGGGGTTGGGAGGGGGTTAGCTTTTTTCGGATTTAGGGGTTCCCTGGATATAATATTAAAAAGGAAAAGAAATTAAATAGCAAGTTTTTTCACGGTGCCACCTCCGTCCTCATTCCTAGCTCTTTACCCTAAATTCAGCTTTTTCTCCTAATTTCTTAGGAACGGCTGCTCAAACACAGGAGCCGTAAGATTGGATAATATAAAAAAGGATAAAGATCCTCCAGAGCCATTGCGGGCGCAAAGGGCGTCGAGTCGACGTCTAAGTTGCTGGATTTTTATTTTTTTTGCCCTGACAAATAGCAAGCTCGTCACCAAGTTTTTGGTCTCCCTGGGATAAGAAGTATATGTACAGCCCTACAAAACTTTAGCATAAAGAGCGGGGATTTAAGGAGAGGGCAACCCTCCTCAAATTCAGAATAGTTTCTGTTCGTTTTAAGCTTTAATATTGATATATAGTTTCATATGAAAAACTCATTGTTTTAATTGATCGATATTGAAGCAAGCGCAAACAGACACATATTTAAAGTGCTCTGCAACAATAATAACAATAACAATAAAATAAATAGTACGTCATTGGACGCTAAAGTCCTTACTGGGGGTGCTAATTTACGTTTCATGGCCCTTCAGCCAGGAAGTGCAAGGGGGAAGACCATGGGCGTAGGCAGCATCTTGTGTAAAGGGGGCAACCGCTTCTGTGATGGAGGGGGAAGGATCTTACTAATACTTCCCGAGGTCCTTTGAATATACGTCTTTAGAAACTAGTCATTCTATATTTCACTAAAACTCGACCTTTAACATTTTCCATGCTCTACTTTTCCTGCAACACTATCCTGCTTCCAATTTCCAGAAAACATAAACACCACAAAAGCGATTTGACACAAATCACAATATGGTTTAATAACAGCTTCTTCTAAGAATTCAATTTAAAAGTTTACAGTTGAGCAAAATTAAGTATTAAAATTGGCATAGGGGACACCGGCCCACGTTAATCCAAATAAAACAGTTTCAATATAAAAACCTATGGGGCTTCTGGAGGATTATAAAAGCTCTGACAGATGGCAGTGTATGTTTTTAAAATGTCTGACCTTAATTAATACTTTTACCAAAAATATCATACTGGATCAGGTTTTATGGTGATTAACTCTGGAATTTTATTCAGTTTGGTCTGAAAGCCTATGCCTAATTACGAATGCTAGAAAACTCGCGTTGTAAAGTCACATTATATTCTCTTATTATTTGCCTGTTTTTGGCAGCTTCCGAGACGTGCCATCTTCACCAATTTGCTGCTAGTATTTTTTCATCTTGCGAGGTAGTGAACTCCCATGTTCGGCCACAATACCCAGGGTAAATTCGGCATGCCGTACCGAGGTGTCCAAAAGTGGGCTATGCTTGTAAAAGCTATGTAAACAGCATATATGTAAAAGGTTGAAGGCAAGCTTAAAACCCAAAACTGTGTTAATTCTGGCGTTGTTTAATCCTGTAAGAACAGTAGGTGAACTTAACTTCTATTTCTTCCTGTTAAATTTCATTCAAGATAAAATGAATAAAAGTAAAACAGAAGAGAAAAGAAAGAAAGGTGGCTGTGATCCATAAGAAAATAAAATAGTAGTTTTTTCTGTCTTATTCCACAAGAAGTCATTTGGATTCTCTGGAAGTACCATGGGTGTCCCTAAAGGAACTCTGCAAGACAACATAAAAAAAAGCTGAGAAGCTGAATATCCCTCTAAAAAGTCTGGACCTGAAAGAGACTAAAAACTTACTTGAAAACGATAGCTGATATGCTTTCGAATGTATTCCCCTAGATGCGTGTAAATTTGCATACACTTATGCCATTATTAAGAGCATAAAAGTACCGGATAAGAAACTTCAAAGGGGGATCATTCAATTGGAAATCGAGAGTTCTAGTGCCCTTTTTAATAGTCGAAAATGATTGGAGGGTCTACTAGCCCCCCCCCACGCCCATCATTCCCCCAAACACATCCAATCAAAATTTTGAGATAGCCATTTTGTTCAGCGTAGTTGATTTCCAGATAGAAAATATATTTTTGAGAAGGATACCCCCCCAAAACGCTCAGGGCAAGGGTTTTAAGTTATGCCCTGGGGGCATATAAGGTTTTTATAGAAGGTGTTGTCGTAGAAACTTCAAAACAGACTCATTCAATTTGAAATTGAAGGGCTAGTTCCCTTTTTAATAATCGAACTTGATTGGAGTTTAACTAGCCCCCTCCCCCCCCCCATACCCATAATTTCTCCAAAAAAATCCAATCAAAATTTTGAGATAGCCATTTTGGTCAGCGTAGTTGATTTCCAAATAGAAAATATATTTTTGAGGAGGATACCCCCCCCCCCACAACCCTCAGAACCAGGGTTTTAAGTTATTCCCTGGGGGCATATAAGGTTTTCATAGAAGGCGTTGTATTAGAACTTCCACTATAGGTTGCTTCGTTTTTAAACTAAAGTTCTAGTATGCTTTTTAATTGTCCAAAGTTTCGGGATAAAAACAAGCCCCCCCCCACGCCCATTCTTCCCCCAAACACATCACATCCCAATGTTGATATAGCCATTTTGTTCCTCGTATTTGAATTACAGCAAGGAAGTATATTTTTGATGAGGATACTCCCCCACAACCCTCAGGGCAAGGGTTTTAAGTTATGCCCTGGGGGCATATAAGGTTTTATTGAAGGTGTTGTCGTAGAAACTTCAAAAAAGGTTCATTCGTTTGGTATTTCAAAATGATAGTGCCCTTTTAAATTGTAACCATTGATGTGTGGGCAATTAGCCCCCCCCCCTCCCTACGCCCATCATTCCCCGAAACCCATCCAATCAAAATTTTAAGATAGCCCTTTTTGTTCAGCATAGTTGATTTCCTGATTGAAAATATATTTTTGAGAAGGACACTCCCCAACAACCCACAGGGCAAAGGTTTTAAGTTATGCCCTGGGGGCATTCAGGGTTTTTATAAAAGGCGTTGTCCTAGAAACTTCAGAACAGGCTCATTCGATTGGAAATTAAAGGGCTAGTGCCATTTTTAATAGTCGAAAGTGATTTGAGGGTAACTAGCCCCCCCCCCCCACGCTCATCATTTCCCCAAACACATCCAATCAAACTTTTGAGATAGCCATTTTGTTCAGTGTAGCTGATTTCCAGATAGAAAATATTTTTTTTACAAGGACTCATCCCCGTAACGTCCAGGTTAAGGGTTTTAAGATATGCCCTGGAGGAATATAAGGTTTTTTAGAAGGTGGTGTTGTAGAACCTTCAAAAAAGGTTCCATCTATGGAAAATTCAAAGGGATAGTTCCCTTTTTAATAGTCAAAAGTGATTGGAGGGAAACTAGCCCCCCTCCCACGGCCATCATTCCCCCAAACACATCCAATCAAAATTTTGAGATAGCCATTTTGTTCAGCTTAGTTGATTCCCGGATATAAAATATATTTTTGAGGAGGATACTCCCCCACAACCCTCAGGGCAAAGGTTTTAAGTTATTCCCTGGGGGCATATAAGGCTTTTATAGAAGGCGTTGTCGTAGAAACTTCAAAAAAGGCTCATTCGATTGTAAATTCAAAGAGATAGTGCCCTTTTCAATAGTCAAAAGTTATTGGAGGGCAACTAGCCACCCCCCCCCCCCTCACGCCCATCATTCCCCAAACACATCCAATCAAAATTTTGAGATAGCCATTTTGTTCAGCGTAGTTGATTCCCGGATATAAAATATATTTTTGAGGAGGATACTCCCCCACAACCCTCAGGGCAAAGGTTTTAAGTTATGCCCTGGGGACATATAAGGTTTTATAGAAGGCGTTGTCGTAGAAACTTCAAAAAAGCTTCATTCGATTGGAAATTCAAAGGGATAGTGCCCTTTTTAATAGTCAAAAGTGATTGGAGGGAAACTAGCCCCCCCCCTCCCTACGCCAATTAGTCCCTCAAAAACCTCCAATCAAAATTTTGTGATAGCCATTTTTGTTCAGCGTAGTTGATTTTCGGTTTGAATAGATATTTTTGAGAAGGACACTCCCCAACAATCTATAGGGCCAAGGTTGTAAGTTGTGCCCTAGAGGCATTTAGGGTTTTTATAAAAGGCGTTGTCCTAGAAACTTCAAAACAGGCTCATTCGATTGGAAATTAAAGGAAAAGTGCCAAATTAAAAGTGGAAATTAAAGGAGGGCAACTAGCCCCCCCCTCTCTACGCCCATCATTCCCCTAAACACATCCAATCAAACTTTTGAGATAGCCATTTTGTTCAGTGTAGCTGATTTCCAGATAGAAATATGTTTTTGAGGAAGACACTCCCCCAAAACCCTCAGCAAGAGTTTTAAGTGAGGCCCTGGGGGCATATAAGGTTTTTATAGAAGGCGTTGTCTTAGAAACTTCAAAACAGGCACATTCAGTTGGAAATTCAAAGGGCTAGTGCCCTTCTTAATAGTCGAAAGTGATTTGAGGGTAACTAGCCCCCCCACGCTCATCATTCTCCCGAACACATCCAATCAAAATTTTGAGATTTTGTTCAGCGTCGTTGATTTCTAGATAGAAAATATTTTTTTGAGGTGGACAATTCCCCAAAACCCTTAGGGCAAGTGTTTTAAGTTATGCCCTGGAGGCATGTAAGGTTTTTTATAGAAGGTGTTGTCGTAGAATTTTCAAAACAGGCTAATTCGATTGGACATTCAGAGGGCTACTACCCTTTGTAATAGTCGAAAGTGATTGGAGGGCAAATAACCCCCCTCTCACGCCCATCTTTTCCCCTAACACATCCAATCAAAATTTTAAGACAGCCATTTTATTAAACGTAGTTTTAAGTTCTGGAAATTAGGTCTTTTAGGATTACAACTCCCCCACAGCCCTTAGCGCAAGGGTTATAATTTAAAGATTCTTCAAATCCATCGTACTATTTGCTATGAAAGGATGATTGTATAAACTGTAGAGGGGGCTCGTTTGATTGGAAATTGAAAGTTCTTGTTCACTTTTTAAGAGTCAAAAGAGATTGAAGGGCAACTAGCCCCTCTCCCTCCAACACGCCCTCAATGTATCAGATAAAAATTTTGAGATAGAAATTTTTTTAAAATAGTTCAAAGTTCAGATAACAAAAACTCCGGTGTCGACACACCCCACCAGGGCCCAGGGGTAGGCGTTGTAAATTATGTCCTGGGGCATAACTTATTAAGGGGGGTTTATAACTTATTGGAAGGGGTTTTGTATGGGAAGAACACATAGGAAATCTATTATAATTATTCAATTATAAGGTTAAAATACATACTCTGTGATAGATGCAAAATTGCTTTGGCACACAAATTCCTATTAAGGTCAATTCCAAACAGCCGTGATCCAATTGTGTCAGCAAGTGAAATGGTCTAAACTCCCTTATTGGAGCTAAAATGAATAAATGAATGTTAAAACGAGCGAAACTTAAATTAAATATGCAAATAAAGTTTGAATTGATTAAAAATAACTACAAACAAGAGTGTGGGTATCGTCTCACTGCAGAAGCCTAAAACCTACTGCGTCATTGGCGCTTTACTGAAAACGAATTATATTACAAATGTTTTCTTTTGTACTTAATATTGAAAATAAATATTAAAATTACAGTAAAATTTTGAACTGATGAGCTTTTAGCAATTAATATCATTATGCATCAAATATTCAGTTTTATTTATTATTTCTTTTCAAGTTTGGTCAAGACAAATATAGTTTCACTACAAGCAAAATTTGGATACTGCCCCCTTCATTAACTATAAAATCCTAGAGCCTTCTGCGTCATTGGTGCTTCACTGAAAACGAATTGCTCGTATATTACAAATTTATCATTTTTCAGTTCTTACAGCATTGAAAATGAGAATAAAAATTAAAGTGAAAAAAAAAATTGAACTGATTGATCTTTCAACAATTAATATCATTATATATCTAATATTCAATTTGATTTCGTTTATACTTTCCAAGACTGTTCAAGACTCATAAAGTTTTGCCATTTTTTTTTAACTGTGCCATTTTTTTTTTAACTAATCGTTTTAGTTTGTTATGAAAAAATTCTATGGCTTCTAGGTATTTCTATTTGAGCGAAAAACTGAACCTGAAACTTTGTGGAACATATATTTTCTTGCATGAAACACGAATATATAATAAAATGGCAAGTTTCGGAGTGTTCCACCACTCGCAAGTAAGTGTCATTTGTATTTTTGAATCCGCATGGTCAATTTAGGAGGTGGAGGGTAGGCTAATTCTCTTAGCAGCCCCATTCCGTCGTGGTATGGTTCACATTTTCAACACCTGGCGTCCGGACTATCATATAATCTACCAAGCATAAAACTTCCCCAAATCGGTATCAATAAATAAATAAAACCCAAAACGAACAAAAACTAAAATAAGTATTAGAGTCAAACTCAAAACGAGCATATATTAATATGAGTTGGTCTCAAAACCTCTTTCCGTTATAAAGCCAGAATATGAATTGTACTTTACTCAAAAAAAATTCAAATGAGTTTACTGAAAAAGAAATGTTCATTGCCAATTTAATATACATATGCTGATATTTATTCCCTAAAATCTTAATTATTTTTGATTTCTTAAAGTTACAAAAGTGAAAATATTTCAAAGAATTGTTTTCAGTAAAGCGCCAATGACGCAGTAGGTTTTAGGCTTCTGCTGTGAGACGATACCCAAACTCTTGTTTGTAGTTATTTTTATTCGATTCAAACTTAAGTTGCATATTCAATTTAAGTTGCACTCGTTTTATTCATTTACATTAATATATATTGTATATTTTGTTGGCATTGATTGTTTATTTAATTTCTGTTCGTTTTAAGTTTCATTTATACTTTAATAGCAAAATAGTTGTTTTCGTTTTAAGCTAGATTTTCATATTCAATCGAAGCATTACTCAATTTAAGATCTAATTATTCATTTATATTATTACTTGTTGTATGTTTTTTGCTATGACTGTTTATTTAAGTTATGTTCGTTTTGTGTTTCATTTATTCTTTAATAGTAATTTCTGGTCGTGTTTAGTTTTAATTTTAAAATTTAACTGTATATCATGAGGTTAAGTTTAAAATTACCATTACTTTTCTTTGAAAAACTTATTTTTCGGAAAGTTTTTTTTAATTAATTACAGGTAAAGATTGGTACCGTGGTTTTATGGATTGCCTTAAAACTCTATCAGTAAGAAAGCCAAAAAGTACAAGCCTATGACGGACAACTGCTTTCAACTGTCACAGCTTTCTTTACCAACCTGGATTGAGGCCTATATAAACACATTTTCAGACCACAAGACATTCGAAGTTGTGACGAATCAGGTGTGAAAAAATCCACAAGCCTCGTAAAATCATTGCACAGCGAGGCCAGAAGTAAGTAGGTAAGGTCACGTCAGCAGAAAGAGGTCAGTTGACCACGATTTGTCCTGGTGTTAATATGTTGGGAACTCAGTCCCTCCTCGACTTATTGCCCCACAAAAACAGTGTCCGGAAATTTCACTCAGGGGAGCTTTACCAGGAACCATCATGATTAGCTCAGAATATACTTCTGGCTGGATGACTGCCTCTCATTCTTTGCTTTACTTGCAGCATTTTATTAATCAAGTCAAACCCAAAAAGCAACAGGAAAAAATATATGAAAAAGTCAGAAGTGCTCACTGATACCCCCATGAAAGAATGCATTAATACTAGGATAAAAGCTGTATCTTCCAAAAAGCCCTAGTCCTGGAATGGAAGAAAGTAAGACAAGTGAAAGACTAAAAAGTAAAAGGCGTGTCTCTCGCAACAAGAGTTACAGTTAGAGTGACGATTCTGGCGTAGATGATCCTGTATACAACAACTCTTCAGACCCCAGTATAGATATTGAAGACGAGCCCCCTACCAGCAACTTCTAATTTGACACTGAGAAAGTCAAGGCTGGTTTTCTGACTGACATTCTGACTGAGCTGAAGAGCAAGAAAGGGAATTCTGTTCTGAAGAACTTAAGGTCCATTTTTGGAAGGAGACTGGAGCAAGAGACTTTGCGCTAACTGACGAAATGGATAGTGTCTTAAAGAAAGAAGTTGAAATAAAACTGCCACCACTGAAAGGTAGAACACCAAGATTAGCGGAGCGGCTTACTTTTGTTGTTGATCAGTCAATGTATAGTTTGAAATTAATACTCTTTAGTTTTTTTTAAATCTTAATGAAATTCATTTTGTAGTTTTTTTATGCTGACCATATTCGTTCTTAATTTTATAGCCGAAAACAAGCTTTAATGTTCCCCTGGTCACTTTTCTTTTTCTTTTGTCTGGTGGCCAAACGTAAGCCAGAGACGACCGAACCGGTGCCGGGGTGGCCCAGGTTTGGCACTCTTGACCACATGGATAGAGAGGCATCCAGGTGGAAAAATGGTGGGGTATTTCTAATTGTCTTTTTCAAGGATGGTATTGAATGAGTTAATTTTGCTTTGGCATGCTCAGCAACTTCTTATCGCTTGAATCAATTCATGGAGAATTAAAAAAGTCAAAATCAGCCGATCATGGGCCAGTCTCCTATCTATATATCAGAACGAAAATAAATATTGAAGATCGAAACGTAGATGTTGATATCGCAAACGGTATTTGGAAATTTCTGTTTATTTCCAGCTTTTTTAACCATCTACCAGGTAACATCCAACAAAAAATTCCAACATACGAAAAGTTCTCGCTAATATCTATCGTAAATTCGAAGTTCAAGGGGGGGGGGGGCAGATTCCCTTCCCTGCCCCCCCCCTTTCCCTTGAACTTCAAATTTACGATAGATATTAGCCCATAGGGAAGACATCTTGTGCCCTCACGCACCCTTCCTGTTTTCCTTTCCCAGATCTCTAAGTGATCATTTAGAGCTGGGCTTACTCTGCCTGAGGTTAAAGAGTCACGCCACTGACCCGCGTTCCAAACCAAGTACCCAGTGACACACCACGACTTGGACCCTTGCCCTCAAGAATAAAGAATTTCAAGTCTGTTGTGCCAACCATTCGGCTAGGCTGGCATTTTGCAATGTTCGTTTCTTAGCTAGGACGGCACCAGATGAAAGTTATGAAATTCATTACTGAACGCATCATTAAAATTAGGGATAGTTTATCGTATAAGGTTCGTCATGAAAATCGAAGCTCTAAAACATAAGTAAAAAGCTACGTTAAAAGTTAAAACGAACATATGCTGTTTTATGCACAAGTGGGGCTACCACATACCCAAAACCCCCACTTTTTATGCAGAAAATTAACTTATACTTTACTGAGGGAGCTCCGCAGTTTACTGAACACTATTTTTCCCCCTGTCACCAGCCACATGCCATTTTTTTTTAACTATAGATAGTTTTCAGTAAGTTTTACCATCGTTTCTAAGTTTTTACTGTTTTCTCTCACTCCTCAATTTTACTGTTGGTAGTGGGCCTTAATATCTCAATTTTTGCCAAGCTACTGGCTACAATCGCACCCTTGTCCGAGCAAAAACTAAATTGAAAAGTTAACTCCTCTAGGATGCCGGTAATGGGATAATAACTCAATAAATATTAGCGACCCAATTTAGCAACTTTCCATTTTTCCAACATATTTCTTTGATAACAATAAGAAAACTTCACTTTTCTTAGATGTTAACTAGTTTATGATGACAGAGTAACACTTTTCTATGGAACAACCTCTTTAGATGCATTGTCTTTTTCTTATAAAAAAGAAAAGATAGGTTGTTTAGAGACTCTAATAGCAAGAGAAACACATAAACTTGATGTAAAGAATAATTTATGAACGATACTGGAAATTACTAATGTAACGTACATTTAGTAGCTTTTAGTACCGCTAGACATACATAGTACGTTCAAACGTACCAAACTTATTCGACAAGCTCGGTTGCTTATAGTTAGCGTTTTAAGAGACGAAGATGACGCCAAAGGTTAGGAAGATTGGTACTTAAACCGAAATGGATTAGTTGTTGGGTAAATTACACCTGCTAGCCCAAAAAACTGCAGGATAAAGTGGGGACACGTGGCGTGTTACGTAAACAACCACTTCCATTGTTTTAAAAATGGAAAATAAGATGTTTAAAATTGAAGACAGAGAATAATAAGTGACAGTAATAGTGACAAGTGGCACTCCTTCAAGGACCTCTAAACAAGCAATGTTTACATAGGAGTAGAAGTGATCATTGTAAATATTCGCATAGTTAGTACGTGACCGGATAATTATTTGTTGTTATCTTTACACATTACATCTAGGGAAGTTCAGCTTGGCTAGATAAGTCGGATAAGAGATCCTCGTTCGCATTTGTAGAGAGAGCATTGCTTGTCGGAATATGGTATATTCAAACAAATTAGAATGACCTTAAGTAATTGCAACGCATTAGTTTGGACATAAAAGGGTTAACGTTTACAACAACAAGAACGAGACATGTGACAAAAGCAGAGCTTTAAAGCTACCTACGAGATACTTTGATGTGAAATGATTTGGCGTCAAGCAAAAAAAAATTGTTATATTTTTCGAACGGATCCCGTTGCATTACCAAGGAAGAGCGGAAATTTTCTTATTAAAGAAATCTGATGACACAACATTTGTAATTTTGGAGGAATAAATGAAATACTAGACAAATTTTCTTTCCAGTTTCAAAAACTCTTCCACAAACGCAAAAACCTAAATAAAAATATACACGTTCCAGCTATATTTCGGAGTCTCCGTATCACCTTATCATAGTCAGCTCACTATTGTTGACTTTGTAAAGAGTGATATTTCTGATATGAAATTATTTTGCTATAGCTTGTTTGATTTTCCTTGTGATTTCACGACCCAGAAATTTGAAAAAGGGATTATTCGATCGCACATTCTTAGTATTATTTTAAATAGCTGCTACCGGTCGGAGTAGGCTACATTATGCCACTCCTTCAACCCTCTATAATCTTGCTTTGGATCAACATTTACAATCTCTTCACTGAAGAGAAAAACACATTGCATATGTAAATGTTTTCAAGTTCTTTTTACTGTTTTCTCCCTTTTTCCCTTTAGATTTGAGCGTAAGATGTTCAACCACATTGATTGCTTCGAATATTCTCTTAGAATTTAACTTGGATGGAGCTTGACTCCTTAATTTAATTTTAAGGTGTACGATGCCAATTTCATGAAAGTATTACATTACCATAAAAAACTGATAGATGATAGGTAAATCTAAATGCTAAGATATTGGACAGAAGCTCTAATCATTTTGTGCAAGGAGCTGAACATGATCTGGAAAGAGAATGCTATATAATTCTCGAACTTTCAGGTTTCCGGAGTAGAAGTGCAATTCCAGAAAAGGAATGATACCATTTTTCGGAAACTTGAGAACAACTAAATATACAGTTTTTTTAATTTTAAATGCCCTTTTAAGTTTCAAAAGTGAATGGAGAGCAGCCAGCCCCCTCCCCCAAGCCCAATATTTCCTAAGATACCTCCAATCACAATTTTAAGACTGCTATTTTGTTCAGAATTGTTGAAGGGTCGAGTGATTGTTTCTTCAAGGATGTTAACCTCCTCACAGCGCTCAAGGCAAGGACTGTAAGTTAGGCAATTCGTTCATTGTTTTCATATGTGTTATTGAGAAATGTATGCATGTATGACCTTTACTTTTTAAAAAGACGAAGGGCATTCAGGTGAACCTTTCAGAGAATGTCGAGGGGAGTGTTGAATTAAATCAAAATACCTTATGTATACATGGGATGACAGAGTATATTTGTAACTTTCAGTATATGATAAGGGAGATTATCAATTAACCATAAGCAATATTCAATGGCTTATACTACCTCTATAACTATCACCACTACTGTTGCTACCACTAATACTTCTACTACCACACTACTACATTTACAATATTGAGGGGAAATTTGAACTAAAGCAAAATACACTATTTGCAAGCACATTGTCAAAAGAACGAATTTCAAGAATGGATTTGGGTATTAAGTTTGAACTTTCAGAGAATGCTTACACAGGAAGATCATTTGACCAAAAGAAAATACGTGCACGCTGCTACGAATATCGCTACCACTGCTAAATTTTCTCCTACCATTACTAATCCTATCACTTTAACTACGACTTCCATTGCAACCACTTGTAAGGCTAAAAGTATTGAGGTAAAAATTCAAAGGTATTAAGTATTAAGACCAATTGAAGAAAAAGCGACATGTTAATGCTACTGCTGCTACTAGCACTATTACTACTAATACTACTACCTGTGATATTAATACTACTACTGTGGACAGGGGCGTCCCAAGGGGGGGGGGGCACCGCCCCACCAACGTTCTTAGAATTCGGTAAAAGTTTCGCCGGAGGCGTAAATTTCGGCAGAAATTTTGCAACATTGCCCGAAATTTAACAAAATTCTTGATTTCTGCAGAAAATTCGGCATCAATCAGGTAGCGATTTGGTAAAATTTACGAAGATCACCCCTCCAATGAAATGAGTCTCGGGACACCCCTGACAGTGGATACTATTACAAATATACTTAAGGGTAT
This sequence comes from Artemia sp. Qi Xiang Cuo, assembly GCF_049724085.1. Lineage (NCBI taxonomy): Eukaryota > Metazoa > Arthropoda > Branchiopoda > Anostraca > Artemiidae > Artemia > Artemia sp. Qi Xiang Cuo. The sequence goes on along the minus strand of NC_142797.1, from coordinate 65,466,469 downwards.
AAAGGTGAAATTTTCAGGGAATATTGAGGGATGAAGCTGAACTTCAGCTTAAGCTGAACGTCTATTTGCATTTCGTCAAAAAACATATAAAACATATCATAGGCAGCACAATAGCACTGCCTAAGTAAAGAACGATGTTGGCACAATGCATTTTTTTTTCCTTTAGACCAAGGCACTTCGTATCGAAGAAGTTGCAGTAGAAACTTCGAAAAGGGCTTATTAAATTTGAAATTGGAATAGCTAGTGCCCTTTTTAATAGTTGAAAGTGATTGGAAGGCAACTAACACCCCTTCCACGCCCATCATTTCCCTAAATACATCAAAATAAATTTTAAGATACCCATTTTGTTCAGCGTAGTTACTTTCAAGATGGAAATTATGTTTTTGAGGAGGACCATCCCCCCAGAGCCTTCAGGGCAAGGGTTGTAAGTTATGCCCTGGGGGCATATAAAGTTTCTATAGAAACCTTTGTCGTAGAAAATTCGAAAAGGGATCTTTCGATTGGAAATTCAAAGGGCTAGTGCCCTTTTTAATAGTCGAAAGTGATTGGAGGGCAACTAACCCCCCTCTCACGTCCATCTTTTCCCCAAACGTATCCAATCAAAATTTTGAGACGTAAATTTTGTTCAACGTAGTTGAAAGTTCTGGAAATTAGGTCTTTGAAGATGACAACCCCCATAGCCCTCAGGGGAAGGGTTGTAAGTCACGCCCTGGGGCATATAAGGTTTCTATAAAAAATGGTGTCGCAAAAAATTTAAAAATGGTTCATTTGATTGGAAATTGAAATAGCTAGTGCCCTTTTTAATAGTAGAAAGTGATTTGAAGCCAACTAATACCCCTTCCACGCCCACCTTTTCCCCAAACACATCCAATAAAAATTTCGAAATAGCCATTTTGTTCAACGCAGTTGAAAGTTCTGGAAATTATATCTTTGAGCTGGAAACTCCCTCCACAGTCTTCAGGGAAAGGGTTATAAGTTATGCCCTGGGGGCATATAATTTTTTTTTTCAAAGGTTTGTCGTAGAAACTTGAAAAAGGGTTCATTCAATTTGAAATTAAAAGGGCTAGTGCCCAATTTAATAGTCAAAAGTGATTAGAGGGCAACTAACTCTCACGCCTACATTCTAAAAAAAAACACATCCAATCAACATTTTTAGATAGCCATTTTGTTCAACGTAGTTGAAAGCTTTGGAAATTATTTTATTGTTTTAAAAAATAAAGTTGTGAGACAGAGTCAAACTTTAGCATACAGAGCAAGGCGTTGATATTAATTTTACTTATTTTTGCTAAATGGCTTTCTCGTAATTTTGTTCTGACGTAACGTACGAATTAGCTTACGTAACGAACTTCTATATTCGTATGTTTTTATTAAGTATATTAGGGATTTAGCTCCCTAGTCAATACCTCACTCTTTACGCTAAAGTTCAAATTTTTTTGAATCACAAACCGCTGAATCACAAAGGTCGGTTAAGTAGAATAGATAGCTCTTTTGAAAGTACTAAAGAAAACTTTAGCGTAAAGGGTGAGGTATTGACTAGGGGGTGAACCTCCTCATATATGTAGTAATTTCTGTTTGTTTTAAGTTGTAATATTACTCCTTACTTTCAGTTGAAAAAACTTTTTTTATTTCATTTCTGTTCGTCTTTTAAATAATGCTGGGAAATCCGGCGTCCCCTTCATAGAAATGTCCCTTCTCCCAAGGAAAAAATCCTCCTTGGAAAAATCTTCCTCTGTAACCCCCTCCCCCACCCGAAAAAATCCCTCCTGAAAACAGCTGTATACTTCCCATTAACCAATACAATATGTAAACAATGGGCAAAGTTAATAACTTACAGCCCTTCCCTCCAGAACTGTTGTGGATCAAGTCTGAATCTGATGGTGTGATTTTCACTGAAGATATATGACTTTTAGGGGTCCCCCTCCCTTTTTTTAAAAAATAAGGCAAATTTTCTCAGGCGCATAACTTTTGATGGATAAGACTAAACTCAATGAAACTTATAAGAAGAAGAAGAAGAAGGATTTGAAATGAAACTTATATATTTGAAATCAGCATAAAAATATGATGCTATTGATGTATCTATTGGTATCAAAATTCTGTTTTTTAGAGTTTCAGTTACTATTGAGCCGGGTCGCTCCTTACTTACAGTTCGTTACCACGAACTGTTTGAAAGTACAAATTATATTCTGGCTTTTCGAAATCTTGGGGCTTAGAACCCTACTCATATTAATTTCCGCTCATTTTGAGTGACTCTTATTAATTTTAATTCCTGTTGTCTTGGGTTTCATTTATTTATTGATACTGATTTGTGGTAGTTGTAGTCTTGGTAGATTATTTTATTCTATTTTTGTTTATTTTGGTGTATTGGAGTTCTTTACTTCTTTTTAAAAACTTATTTCGTTGAAATTTTTTTTTAATTAATCTTAGGAATAGGCTTGTCTATGAAGTTGAAACTAACAGGGCTTGTTGTAGAGGATATAGAACTAATCAAAAGAAAATATTTGTATCCTAATGCTGCTACTTCTACTCATACTGCTACTACTGCTACTATTATTACTACTTCTACTGCCACAATTGCCAGTAAAGCTAAGGTTACCACTGTTAATTTTACTACTACTACTACTACTACTACTGCTACTAATATCACTGCTGTTAATACTAAAGCTACCAAAGCTAAGGATATTATGGCCAAAAATATGGGAAATATTAAAAATGTATTGAACTAAATCGAAACACACAATGCCCGCACATATGGTCAAGAGAACGTATCAGAAAGGCTTCAGGAACAGTTCATGATATCAAGTTGAAACTTTTAGAGCGTTGAAGGGTATGTTGAAGAAACCAAAGGTGCTATGCGCATACTGGTACCAGTGCTACTACAACTGTTGCTGCTAAGTAAGCTTAAGGGTATTAAGGGGAAGCTTTCAAGGAATATTTAGGCATATTTCGAACTAAATCTGAACGGACTATGAGTATGTAGATATTCAATAGGGGACGAAGCAATACCTCAAGAACGGCTTACATTATTAACTTAGAATTTTAATGGTAAGTTTTGGCAGATTTTGAACTAGCCAGAATGCACTATGTGATTACTATTAATACTAGTAGGAACCTATCTATAACTCCCACGATTATACCACTGCTGCCATCTACAATTTAGTTTAATACCGAGGGGCACCATATATGGGCATGGAATCCCCAGGGAGAACACATGTGCTGCTATCTACAATTAAGTCTAAGGCTGACGTGACATAATTTATTCAAGGATTATTGATCTAGTCTAATGAGGTCAAGGTCGATTGATTTGTTGTTGTTGTTGTTTGGCCAAGTGTAATGACACGATGGGGTGATTTATATAATCAGTGTGGAATGTATTGATCTAGGGGAAGTGAATTTCCGGGAACTTAATTTACATAATTGGTGGGGAGAATGTTTTGTTCCAGGAATAGGAAACAAGAAGTACATGCATCCTTCTAGGCCAATCAGAGAGTCGGTTAAATAACCTTCTAAGCCAAACAGAGGGCCGGTTACATCTCCTTCTAAGCCAATCAGGGAGCTGGAAATATTAGCGGGAGAGGATTGCAGGGAATATAAGGAAAGGCTTTTTGCTATAGCTTTTATTAGTCTGTGAATAGAATTTAAAGGAGTGAGAACAGTTTGACTTTACTCATTTGGATATATTTGTGCTGATGATGAGTGGAATGTTTACCCTATTAGAAGTTGATAGTGGAGTTGGTAGCAATAATAAAAGAGCACCAAACATTGCGGTGGAAATCACGAGAGGATCACGGCTTTGTCTGGAATGGGATGAAGTATGTGCAAGATATGTGATATCCTTGAGCAAATTTAAAATGGAGGATCAATTAGTTTTCGCTGCAAAAGTTGATATAAGACATATGAATAGACTTCAATGTGCTTTAAGTGCATTAGTGAAACATATCGAAGACAATAAACTGTATCGCTAATTGTACATGCTTAGTATTGTTGTTGTAATTATCCAATAAAATTGTTTTGAAATCGAAAATGTTCCCTTTCTTTTTGTTGTTAGAGTGTTAGACTAACGAATCATGGTCAGTCTAGAGTTAGCAGTCAGAGTGAAAGGATTGAAAAATGAATAAATTTGAGAGAGAGAGAATTAGATCGAATCTGGTGTTTATGGAAAAACATTTGATTTTGGATGAAGATTTTCTCGAGTTATCTCTTCAACGCAGGATATTGTCTCGGGGAACACTTGACAATATAATGAAAACTGATTCTCCCCCATTGGACTATTGTATGAAGCTTTGTCGATGTGACTCAAATGCTTATACTCAATTTATTGATATATTAATTGGAACAAAGCAGAATCATATTGTGCATACACTTTTGAAAACATTGCCAATAGATTCAATGTAGATGGCTCCCCCCACCATTCAAAAGAGGTGACGTCACAGAGCTACTCCTCTCCCATTCCTCCACCCTGAATTTATCCGTCAGCAGGGACGATCAGTTTCGTTTTAGCTGTGAGAGAGAGTTGACATCGGAAACCGAAAAATGTTCTATACATGTCCAGTATGCATGTACACTCTTGGCAGTTGGACTCAATGTGAGAATTGTACAATTATTGATGACTATAATGAAAAGTGCAAATTATGTAATCCATGTAAATTACATAGAGGCTATGCAGTACAAATTAAAGACTGTAATTCATGTCTTGAAAAGATTTGTGACTCTCACCCTAGAGGACATCTGTGCTCCAATTGTCACTATGACAAATGTGATCAGTGGGAGAATACTTACCCCCCTAGGATTGGAAAGAATCTCGAACATTATTGTAGTTTATTTCCATGATATTGGTATCGTCGTGGATTTAAATTATTCTGGGAGGAAGAATCTGGTCTACGATTCAACTGTTGGGGTAACAAGACAATTTGGTTTCTACGTCATCGTTGTGATAACACTGCCTTTCATGACTAGAAACCAAGTGATTTTTATTTGGCAGTTACCGAATGTGATTCACCATTTGAAAACACTTTATGTGATATTGCTTCAAATAGTCAGATTGAAACTCGTGAATTTCATAATATGAATGCAAATAGTAGCATTGACTATACAAAGAGATATGCCAAGAGTGAAGTTACATTATGCTGTAGAAAATGTGACCCTGACTTTGCAGTCAATCAAGATCAATATACAGTGAATCCAAATGAATTACCGGCATTAGTGGTTCACGACAGTTGCCTATACACCGAAGAAGAAGAAATCTAAAGTGAAGATTTAAAGAAATTGTGGTGGAAGAGTTCTCGTATATCATTTAACGATAAATCTAATTATTGTTATGCATAATGAGTTTTATATTGTAATCATGCAATAAATTTGTTTATATTATATTTATTTTCTCCTACTAGATATGTATAGAATAAGGATACCAGCAGAGACTTCTGTACATGAATATTTCCGTTTGATTATATCATCCCAATAGAGGACTATCGGTCCACAGTCAAGTTTTCTATCAAAGATAAAAAATAAATCATTCTTCTAATCATTTACTCATTTGAAATATCAATATTTCCAACGGTTTTTAAGTATACAATGTCTGGGTCAGTTATCTCAACATCACTATCATTATCCTCCACTACCATTATATCTATCAGAGGAGGTGGTATACATTCAATCTCATTATCATTTATTGATATATCGATCAAAGGAGACATCTCCTCAAATAAATCTTCACGTACTCTAATTGATGATAAACCTGGTGCCAATCGCTCGTCATCTTCAATACACATTCGGCCCAAAGGCCCCCTCCTCACTAGATCCTCTGACGTATATGACATACCATCCTCCTCCGTATTATGTACTTCTAGCACATCGTCAGTAAAATCAATTGCTGTACTACTACAGAGAAGAAGCTCCTCCTCCTCAACTGTGAGCTCCCACTAGCTCCATACATCCTAATAAGATTGAGAACACTATGATCAAAAACTAGAGTTTACGGTCAAAAACCTTTATTAGTTCAGATTTTACGGAAAGTTTCATACTTGGGTTTTCAAATGTTTTTAAATATGATTAAGCAATAAACATCTTAAGCCCCAGCTTTCTCTATTATTTATAAAATTCCATTATCAAGAAAATTATGATTTCAAATTAAGCATGTTAGGGCACAAATATTCAGGTTTAGCATGCTGGAGAAACCAAAATTATAAGTTAAATCTAAAAGGTTAAAGAATTCTCTGAAATCACACTTTCAGATTCAGCATATCAGGGAACACACGGGTGAAACTCTGTGGTCCTTATAATATACAAGTTCCATTTGAACAGTGTTTTGAGGTCCCATAGCCCAACCCCAATGGACCATTTGACCTTCTTGCACATACTCCTCAACTGTGAGCTCCCACTAGCTCCATACATCCTAAAAAGATTGAGAACACTTTGATCAAAAAACTAGAGTGTACGGTCAAAAATCTCTATTCATTCAGATTTTACAGATAGTTTTACATTTGAGGTTTCAAATGTTTTTAAATATGTTTAAGCAATAAATATCTTAAGCCTCAGCCGTTTTTATTCTTTAGAATAGTTCATTGCCATGAAAATTATACTTTCAGATTCAGCATGTCTGGGAACACACTTTCAGGTTCAGCACGTTAGAGAACCCTAAATGAAAAGTTAACTCTAAAAGGTTAAAGAATTTCTCTGAAATCAAACTTTCAGATTCAGCATGTCAGGGAACACACGGGTGAAACTCTGTGGTTCTTATAATATACAAGTTCCATTTGAACAGTTTTTTGAGGTCCCCTAACCCAACCCCAAAGCACCATTTGACCTTCTTGTATACACTCAGGGGTTTCTTATAAACGTAATAAACAGGATTACTTAATATTTTTCATTCTATCCATAATTTTCATGTGTAAAATTCATCAATTACCCAGATATGGTTTTTTTTTACATACGGGGCGAGATTTAATGTCCTTGGTAAAAGTCTGTACAAGATTTAATGTTCTTGGTAAAAGCCTGTATGAGATTTAATGCAAGAACTTTTTGATTTTATTTAATTTATACAAAAATATCTAATCTATCGTGATGATAGCCGCAAAGCAAAGTATATTTATTACACGTTCTACACTTATATGTAGATTCGTATCTTCGTATATCTCGCCATATCAAAATCCAGTTCCACTGTTTACACCAATAGCATCTATCATCCCTGACTATATCATCAGGGTTATGAGGATAGGACAATCCTCCTTCGGGCTTCATTACAGAGTTCAGAAAGTTAAAGTATATTAAATTATTAAGAAGACTATTATTTCTTTGAAATATACATTTATTTTATATCATTTTCATGTTTTTTATTTTTATATAAATTTAGAGTTCCATAATTTTCATGTCTAAAATTCATCAATTAGCCGGATATTTTTTTTTTTTTTTTTTTTTTTGATAAACTTGTTAAAGAGTGACAAAAACTTTTTTTACACAAAGGACATTTTTCAACTAAAAGTAAACGGCTGCTAGACTAAATCAAAGACGAGCAGAAATAATAACGAATACTGCTGCATACTACATTGCAGCTACTGTTGCAACCATGATAACAAGCTGATCATTTCTAATTTTAACAATTCCTTGCATACATCTTTCAAATATAATAAACTCAGCCTTGGAGAGATTTGGGATTAAACGCTAAATTAAACAAGTGAGAGACAAACAAGGTTAAAATAATTGGTCCCGAGTGACCAATCTCTCCGAGTGGACCCGAGTGAGTAAGAATCGACAGATTGTTAATGTTTAAACTTTTACATACGACAACAGAAAGAGAAAGAGAGAGAGAGAGAGAAAGAATGTTTTTAAATTTGATTACTATGGACTACTGTTCGCTATTTACTACATTGCAGCTACTGCAGCAACCATGATAACTAGCTGATCATTTCTAATTTTAACAATTCCTTGCATACATCTTTCAAACATAATAAACTCAGCCTTGGAGAGATTTGTGATAGAACGCTAAATTAAACAAGTGAGAGACAAACAAGGTTAAAATAATTGGTCCCGAGTGACCATTGAAGATATAGCCTCCCTTGGAGTTGCAAATGTCTTTAAGAATGGACAGATTGTTAATGTTTAAACTTTTACATACAACAAGAGAAAGAGACAGAGATATAGAGAGAGAGAGAGAGAGAGAAAGAATTTTTTTAAATTTGATTACTATGGACTACTGTTTGCTATTTACTACATTGCAGCTACTGCTGCAACCATGATAACTAGATGATCATTTCTAATTTTAACAATTCCTTGCATACATCTTTCAAACATAATAAACTCAGCTTTGGAGATTTTTTGTCGTAACGATCACCAAATTAAACAAGTGAGAGACAAACAAGTTTAAAATAATTGGTTCCCAAGTGACCTTAGAAGATATAGCCTCCCGCGAAGTTGCAAATGTCTTTAAGAATCGACAGATTGTTAATGTTTAAACTTTTACATACGAAAAGAGAAAGAGAAAGTTAAAAAGGTATTTAAACTCACATCAGACATTGAAGAATTGACGACTACATTTGAGGTATTCATCACTATATTTTTATCTATATTCCAATTTGCACTGGAGTTAAAACCTTCAAACACCTAATAATAAACAGTAATAACGGTTAATTATTACGAAAATCATAAGAGAGAGGAATCTGGAAGAGTCACTGTCCACCATTCATCATTTAACCCCCTTGGGAGAGTTTTAGAGCAGAAATAGACATATTTCATCATTTAGATACCTAATTCTTCTCCGAAACGTCACTTTTTCCAAAATTGTCCAATCAATTTAGAGATGGATTTTTTTTTCTTCAGCATAGATGAAAGGCAAAATAACTATGTCTTTAGAGATAAAATGGAAAAAGTGATGGGAAAGGTTTCTTCAGCCCCCGGGGAAACGTTTTATAAGTTATGAAATTTATACATAAAGCCAGTAAAAGTTGGGTATAGTTAGGTTAGGATAATTAACCTATTAAATGATATTGAAAAAAAAAAATATAATTTATGCATGAGAGGACCCCCACTCCTCCCACGTCACCCATTTCCAATCCAAAATCGTCTAATCAATTTAGAGATGGGTTTTATATATATCAGGTTAAGTGGCGCGCAACCACAACCGCGGCGCTCCCCGACCCGTCGCAGTGGACCCCGTGGCGCTCCCTCACCCGTCGCAGTGGACCTCGTGGCGCTCCCCGAACCGTGGCAGTGGACCCCTTGGCGCTCTCCAACCCTTCGCAGTGGACCCCATGGCGCTCCCCGGCCCGTCGCAGCGGACCCCGTGCCGCTCCCCGACCCGTCACAGCGGACCCCGTGGCGCTCCCCGGCCCGCCACAGTGGGGCCTTGGCGTTACCTGACCCGTCACAGTGGACCCCGTGGCGCTTCCCGCCCCGCCGCAGCGGGGCCGCGTTCCGCCGCGGATCCCGTGGCGCTCCCCAGCCCGCAGTCGATTCTTATATTTGTAGCGCTGTATGTCATAGCGCTTTAGAAATAGTTAAAAATGCTTCTAAAGTAAAATATTGGAAAATTTTTGAGTTTGGGGGAGGAGGATTTCAAAAACATCATCCCATGACATAAATTGTCATGTAAAGTCGATTCTTATGTTTGTAGCGCTGTATGTCTTAGCGCTTTAGAAATATTTAAAAAAGCTTATAAAGTAAAATTTTGGAGGTAAAAGTTGGGGTGGCGTGCGCCACTATGAAATTTATACATAAAGCCGGTAAAAGTTGAGAGGTTAGGTTATGTTAGATTAGACTAGATTAGTAACTTACTTTAGGTTAAGTGGCGCACGCCACTATGAAATTTATACATAAAGCCAGTAAAAGTTGGGGTGGCGCGACACTATGAAATTTATACATAAAGCCAGTAAAAGTTGGGAGGTTAGGTTAAGTTTGGATAGGATAGATTACCTCCCAACTTTTACTAACCTAACCTAATCTAATCTATCCTAACCTAACCTAACCTCCCAACTTTTACTGGCTTTATGTATAAATTTCATAGTGTCGCGCCACCCCAACTTGTACTGGCTTTATGTATAATATTCATAGTGGCGTGCGCCACTTAACCTAATGTAAGTTACTAATCTAGTCTAACATAACCCAAGCTCTCAACTTTTACCGGCTTTATGTATAAATTTCATAGTGGCGCACGCCACCCCAACTTTTACCTCCAAAATTTTACTTTAGAAGCTTTTTTTAAATATTTCTAAAGCGCTAAGACATACAGCGCTACAAACATAAGAATCGACTTTACATGACAATTTATGTCATGGGAAGATGTTTTTGAAATCCTCCTCCCCCAAACTCAAAAATTTTCCAATATTTTTTTTTGAAGCATTTTTAAATATTTCTAAAGCGCTATGACATACAGCGCTACAAACATAAGAATCGACTGCGGGCCGGGGAGCACCACGGGATCCGCTGCGGAACGAAGCTCCGCTGCGGCGGGCCGGGGAGCGCCACGGGGTCCACTGTGACGGGTCGGGGAGAGCCACGGGGTCCGCTTTGACGGGTCGGAGAGTGCCACGGGGTCCACTGCGACGGGTCGGGGAGCGCCACAGGGTCCGCTGCAACTGGTCGGGGAGCTCCACGGGGTCCACTGCGACGGGTCGGGGATGCCGCGGTTGTGGTTGCGCGCCACTTAACCTAATATATATAAAATCCATCTCTAAATTGATTAGACGATTTTGGATTGGAAATGGGTGACGTGGGAGGAGTGGGGGTCCTCTCACGCATAAATTATATTTTTTTTTCTCAATATCATTTAATAGGTTAATTATCCTAACCTAACTATACCCAACTTTTACTGGCTTTATCTATAAATTTCATAACTTATAAAACCTTTCCCCGGGGGCTGAAGAAACCTTTCCCATCACTTTTTCCATTTTATCTCTAAAGACATAGTTATTGTGCCTTTCATCTATGCTGAAAAAAAAAAATCCATCTCTAAATTGATTAACAATTTTGGAAAAGGTGACGTTTCGGAGAAGAATTAGATATTTAAATGATGAAATATGTGTATTTCTGCTCGAAAACTCTCCCAAGGGGGTTAAATGATGAATGGTGGACAGTGATTCTTCCAGATTCCTCTCCTTTATGATTTTCGTAATAATTAACCGTTATTACTGTTTATTATTAGGTGTTTGAAGGTTTTAACTCCAGTGCAAATTGGAATATAGATAAAAATATAGTGATGAATACCTCAAATGTAGTCGTCAATTCTTCAATGTCTGATGTGAGTTTAAATACCTTTTTAACTTTCTCTTTCTCTTTCTCTTGTCGTATGTAAAAGTTTAAACATTAACAATCTGTCGATTCTTAAAGACATTTGCAACTTCAAGGGAGGCTATATCTTCTAAAGTCACTCAGGAACCAATTATTTTCACCCCGTTTATCTCTCACTTGTTTAATTTGGTGATCATTACGACCAAAAATCTCCAAGGCTGAGTTTATTATGTTTGAAAGATGTATGCAAGGAATTGTTAAAATTAAAAATGATCAGCTAGTTATCATGGTTGCAGCAGTAGCTGCAATGTAGTAAATAGCGAACAGTAGTCCATAGTAATCAAATTTAAAAACATTCTTTTTTCTCTCTCTCTCTCTCTTTCAATCTCTCTCTCTTTCTCTCTCTCTCTCTCTCTCTCTTTCTCTTTCTCTTGCCGTATGTAAAAGTTTAAACATTAACAATCTGTCGATTCTTAAAGACATTTGCATCTTCAAGGGGTGCTATATCTTCTATGGTCACTCGGGACCAATTATTTTAACCTTGTTTGTCTCTCACTTGTTTAATTTAGCGTTCAATCCCAAATCTCTCCAAGGCTGAGTTTATTATATTTGAAAGATGTATCTAAGGAATTGTTAAAATTAGAATTGATCAGCTAGTTATCATGGTTGCAGCAGTAGCTGCAATGTAGTAAATAGCGAACAGTAGTCCATAGTAATCAAATTTAAAAACATTCTTTATCTCTCTCTCTCTCTCTCTCTCTCTTTCTCTCTCTCTCTCTCTCTCTCTCTCTCTCTCTCTTTCTCTTGTTGTATGTAAAAGTTTAAACATTAACAATCTGTCGATTCTTAAAGACATTTGCAACTTCAAGGGAGGCTATATCTTCTATGGTCACTTGGAACCAAGTATTTTAACCTTGTTTGTCTCTCACTTGTTTAATTTAGCGTTCAATCTCAAATCTCTCCAAGGCTGAGTATATTATGTTTGAAAGATGTATGTAAGGAATTGTTAAAATTAGAAATGATCAGCTAGTTATCATGGTTGCAACAGTAGCTGCAATGTAGTATGCAGCAGTATTCGTTATCATTTCTGCTCGTCTTTGATTTAGTTTAGCAGCCCTTTACTTTTAGTTGAAAAATGTCCTTTGTGGAAAAAGTTTTTGTCACTCTAACAAGTTTATCAAAAAAAAAAAACATTTACATAAAAATCAAAACATGAAAATTATATAATGTAAATGTGTATTTCAAAGAAATAATAGCCTTCTTAATAATTTAATATACTTTTACTTTCAGAACTCTGTAATGAAGCCCGAAGGAGGATTGTACTATCCTCAAAACCCTGATGATATAGTCAGGGATGATAGATGCTATTGGTGTAAACAGTGGAACTGGATTTTGTTTTAGCAAACCATTTTAATCGTGTTAGTCCAAGGCAATTCATGCAACCGTACCAAATTATGACTGGCCCTCTAGCACGATCATCATTCTTAAGACATTTTCCAGATATTTTCTTGTTAAAAGTCATGCTTTAAATCGCTTGGTTCATGTTTTTGCAGGCGAACGCAACGTGTCACACTATTACTGTCACTCTGGCACTCTCTGACACCCCTCATCAATCTTAACACATTTTCCGAATATTTTCTTCTTAAAAATCATGCTTTAAATCCATTGGCTCGTGTTTTCGCAAGCCACCCTCAACGTGATACACCCTGTCAATTCAAGCCACTGTGCCACACTATGACTGCCCCTTTGTCACACTATGCCACCTCTCATCATTCCAAATACTTTTTTCTTCGATATTTTGTTTTTTAAATAAAGTGATATCCAATTCTGCTTTCCCCGCTTCTTGCCATCAATTCTATTCCCAGTCCCGGTTCCACTGATTCTGGTTCCGTCAGTTCCGGTTCCATTACTTTTGCCCAGCCCCCTCAGTTCCACTCCAAGCTACCCTCCACCACTTCTGCTCAGAGCTCCATCAGTTCCAGTCCCAGCCATAGTTCTACCGATTCTGGTTCCGTCCGGTCTGGTTCCGTCACTTATGTCCCTGATTCCACGGTTCTGATTTCGCCAATTCCGCCCCAAGGGCATTACATAAACCTTGCAAATTATTATCAAAATCTAAAATTGTTCTAGCAAAATCGTTTATTTCACTGTCAAAATATGATCATACATTACCAAAATCTTGTGTAATATAATCAAGATCTTGTCTGATATTATAAAACATCTTGCGCAACGTTACCAAAATCACGCCTGATATAACAAAAATCATCCTATATATTATCAAAATCATACAAGTTATTCATTATACAAGTTATTAATCATACAAGTTACAACAAAATATTTTCTGATGCTAGCAAAACGTGTCTGGTATTGTCAAAATCTAAAATGGTGTCATCAAAATCATGTTTGCTATTACCAAAAATAAACCTACTAATATTGAATCGTATCTGCTATAATCAAAATTATCAAAATCTTGCCAAGTATTACCACACTCTTGTTTGATATTATAAAAATGTTGTCAGATATTATGAAACATCTAGCACTACATTATCAAAATCTCGACTGATATAATGAGAATCTTCTATGGCAATATAAAAATCACACACGATACTATCATAATCGCGCAAATTATTTGCAAAATCTTACATGGTATTATTTTAATCTCACAATTTATTAATGAAATATCTTCAAAAACGATCAAAACGTGATTGTTATTACCAAAATCTAATACGATACTAACAAATTGTGTTACATATTAACGAAACTGAACATAGTGCTATTAGAATCATGTGTACTATTATCAAGATTATCAAGATCTTCAAGATCGTCATCTATTGCATTATAAGAACCTCAAGTGTTTATCAAAACCATACAACTTATTAACAAAATCATGCAAGGTATTATCAAAATATTACCTGGCGATAACAAAATATTATCTGATACTATCAAAACGTGTCTGATATTGTCAAAATATAAAATGGTATCATCAAAATCATGTCTGCTATTACCAGAATTTAACACACTAATATGAAATTGTGTCTGCTATAATCAATACTATCAAAATCTTGCCAAATACTACCAATCTCTTAAGCGATATTATCCAAATCTTGTCTGATCTTTTGAAACATCTTGCACTACATTTTCAAAATCTTAACTGCTGTAATGAAAATTCTCTTTGGCAATATCAAAACCACACACGATACTATCAGAATCATGCAATTTATTCATAATCATGTCTTCTATTACTAAAATTTAACCTAGTAATATGCAATCTTATTTGCTATAATCATGATTATTAAAATCTTTCCAAGTATTACCAAGCTCTTGTATGATTTTATCAAAATCTTGTCCGATATTATGTAATATTTCGTATTACATTACCAAAATCTAAACTGATATAATTAGAATCCTATATGGTAATATCAAAACCACACAAGATACTATCAGAATCATGCCAGATATTAGCAAAATCTTACATGGTATTATAATAATCTCACAACTTATTAATGAAATATTTACAGCAACAATCAAAACGTGACTACTATTACCAATATCTAATACGATATTACAATAATACGATATACGAAGAACTAATAACGAAACTTAATATGGTGCTATCAAAATCGTACGTGCTATTATCAAGATTTCAACATCTTGTCAAATATTATCAAGACCTTACATGATATTATCAAAGTAATGCATGATATTACCAAATCTTGTTAAATATTACTAAATATTGTCTTGTATTATCAAAGTCATGTGAGATATTGTGAGAATCCTTTCGGGCATTACCGAAATAAGAAGAATATAAAAATAGTAATAATCTTGCGAGTTATTACCAAAATATAGAATGATGCTAGCAAAATCATTTTTGGTACTATCGAAATATTATCATGCATTACAAAAATCATGTGTGATATTATCAAAATCGTGCATGGAATTATTAAATGGCTTGTGCTACATTATCAAAATCCTATATAGTATAAGAAAATCCTCAATGATATTTTAACTGATTTTGAGTTATGTTCATTTGGGCTTAGTAAGCGTACAGGCACACCCTTACTAAGCCCAAACGAACCTAATCCAAAATAAGTTAACAAAATGTAACCCAAGTAAAAAAACATCCGTCTTCTTGCCACTTAAAACTTTAGAATTTTCTGGGGCTTCGAATTTTTACAAGATTTTGCAAATAGGTTGTATATTTTAGTAATACCACGTAAGGTTTTGATTATGCAATATTGAATTCTTATTACATCAGACGAGATTTTAATAGTGTAGTGCAAGATGTCTTATAAAATCAGACAAGATTTTGATAATGCCATACAAGATTTTGGTAAGAATTGATAATAATTTTTTAAGTACCAGGCATGATTTTTTTATAACCATTTTAATTTTAATAATAACTTGTAAGATTTAAGTAATGCTAGAAAGAATTCTCATAATATCTCACAATACTTTGATAATGCAAGACAAGATTTTGTAATACTTAACAGGATTTGGTAATAGCATGCAAGACTTTGATAATGTCGTGTAAGGTTTTGATAATATTTGACAAGATTTTTAATCTTGATATTAGCAGACATGATTTTGACAGCACTATGTTAAGTTTCCTTAATAGGTAACATGATTTTGTTAATAACTTGTAAAATTTTGATAATACTATGTAAAGTTTTGATACTGCAATATAATATATTCGTTATACCATTTGGGAATTTGATAATGTTGCACAAAATAATTGATAATTTCAGTCATGATTTTGATAGTATCATACAAGATTTTGATAATGTTTGATAATATTTTGATAGTACCAGTCAAAATTTTGCTAGCATAATTCTAGATTTCGCTTATAACTTGAAAGATTTAGGTAATACCGGAAAGGGTTGTCATAATGTGTCACAAGACTTTGAGAATACAAGACAAGGTTTGTAATATTTAAACATGATTTGTTAATATCATGCTAGACTTTTGTAATATCATGTACGGTTTTGATAATATTAGACAAGATTTTGATAATCTTGATAATGCTAGACATGATTTGGATAGCACTACGTTAACTTGTGTTAATAGGCAATATGATTTTGATAGCACCATATAAGATTTTGGTAATAGCAGACCCATTTTGATTATAGCTGAAAATATTTTTTTTTTCAACTTACAAGATTAAATAATAATATCTTGCAAAATTTTGTTGATAACTTGCATGATTTTGATAATACCATGTATGGTCTTGCCATTGTCATAAAGGATTCTCACTAAACTATTCGAGATTTTGATAATGTAGTGCGAGAAATTTCATAATATCAAACAAGATTTCGGTAGTATCTTACAAGAAATTGGTGATAGTTGGTAATATTTTGATAATCTTGATAATGATAGAGACAATTTAGTTGCAGTATGTTAAATTTGGTAACAGCAGACACTATTTAGAGAACATCATGACAGATTTGAGGATATAAGACACGTTTTGATATTGACAGAAATTTTTTGTTAATATCATGGAAGAACTTTCATAATATTAATTAAATAAAACTTTCCGAAAAATAAGTTTTTCAAAGAAAATTAAAGGCCATTTTAAACTTAAGATCAGCATATACAAATACCTTTTAAAATTTAAACTCAAAACGACCAGAAATTACTATTAAATAGTAAATAAACCTAAAACGAACAGAAATTAAATAAACAATCATATCAAAACATACAACAAGTAAAAATATAAATGAATAAACAGATCTTAATGTGAGTAATGCTTAGATTGAACATTAAAATCAAGCTTAAAACGGAAAAAAATTTCCTATTGTATAATAGGAAGTATAAATGAAACTTAAAACGAACAGATATTAAATAAACAATCAATGCAAACAAGCATACAACAGATATTAATGTAAATTAATAAATAAATCTTAAGACGAATGAAACTTAAATTGAATATACAAATCAAGCTTGAAACGAACAAAAATTACCACAAACAAGAGTTTGGGTATGACCTCCTTCTCTCACTGTAAAAGTCTAGAACCTACTTCGTCATTGGAGCTGTACTGAAAACCAATTTTATGATAAATATTTTTTTGTACTTAATATTGAAAATAAACATTAAAATTATAGTAACATTTTGAACTGATGAGCTTTCAGCAATTAATATCATTATACGTCAAATATTCAATTTAATTTATTAGCTGTTTTAAAGTTGTTAAAGAAGAATATAGTTTCCCTACAAACAAGTGTTTGGATACTGCCTAATTTTCTAACTGTAAAAAAAAAATGCCTACTGCGTCATTGGCGCTTAACTGAAGACGAATTATATTGCAAATATTTTCTTTTCCAGTTTTTACAGCATTGAAAATAAAAATACAATTACAGTGAAATAAATTCTTGATCTGATGGATCTTTCAACAATTATTGTCATTATACATCCAATATTCAATTTAATTTTGTTTATACTTTCCAAGACTGTTCAAGAACCATATTGTTTCCAATGAAAAAGTGAAAATGTGGGTTTGTGTCAACCTCAGAGTTTTTATTATCTGGAAACTATATGGTTGAACTATTTTTAACAAAATTGCTATCTCAAAATTTTTGTCGGATGGGTTTGGGGAGAAAGGGCGTGGGGGGACTAGATTAAGTTCTGATCTCTTTTGACTCTTTAAAAATGAACTAGAACTTTCAATTTCCAATCCAATGAGCCCTCTATGAAGTTTATACGAGTATCCCTTCGATAAGAACCATATATATCCCCAGAGTATAGCTTACAACGCTTTTCCTAGGGCCCTGAGGGGTTTTGTCGACCCTGGAGCTTTAATATCTGATGGTTGAACCATTTTTAACAAATTGGTCACCTAAAATTTTTATCGAATGGGTTTATCCATCGGATACACCCAAAGACGTGGAGGGCGGTAGGGGTTAGTTGCCCTCCGATCTTTTTTCACTCTGAGAAAATGAACTACAACTTTTAATTTCCATGCAAATCAACCTATCTGAAGTTTATACGAGCATACCTTCCATAAGAACCATATATGCCTCAAGAGCAATACTTAAAATGCCTGCCCTGGTCCTGTGGGAGGAGAGGGGGGGGGTTGTATCGATACAGGAGTTTTTCTTATCTGACCTCTGAACTATTTTTAACGAAATGACCATACGTAAAGGAGCTTTAGTTATATAATCTTTGAACTATTTTTAACAAAATGGCTACCTCAAATTTTTTTATCAGGTGTATGTGGGGAATAAGGGCTTGGGGGGGGGGGGGGTAGGGCAGTTGACCTCTGATCCATTTTGGCTCTTAAAAAGGGTACTAGAACTCTCGATTTCCAATCGAAAAAGCCCCCTTTGAAGTTTATACGACGACCCCTTCTATATGAAGTACCTCTGGGAAAAAAATAAATGGAGTGTGGGGGGAGGCTAGCTGCCCCCCAATCACTTTTGACTCTTAAAAAGTGAATTAAAACTTTCAATTTCCAATCAAATGAGCCCTCTAGGAAGTTTATACAAGAATCCTTTCAATAACAACCATATATGCCCCCAGGGCATAACTTACAACGCCTAACCCCAGCCCTGGGGGGCTGTGTCGACATCGGAGATTTTGTTATCAGAAGTATGAACTATTTTTAACAAAATGTTTATCTCAAAATTTTAATCTGATGCATTTAGGACGTGGAGGAGGGGGGCTAGTTGCCCTCCGATCTCTCTTGACTCTTAAAAATTGAACAAGAACCTTCAATTTCCAAAACAAATTAGTCCTCTCCGAGTTTTATACGAGCACCCCTTCCATAAGAACTATATATGCCCCTAGAGCATTACTTATAACGCCTGCCTCTGGGCCCTGGCGGGTTCTGTCGACAGAGGAATTTTTCTTATCTAACATTTGAACTATTTTTAATGAAATGACTATTATAAAAATTTTATCGGATGGACTTGGGGGAAAAAGGGTGTGTGTTTGGGGGGGGGGGCTAGTTGCCATCGGATATCTTTTGACTCTTAAAGATTCAACTAGAACTTTAAATTTCCATTCAAGTGAACCCCCTCTGAGGTTTATACGAGCATCACTTTCATAACAACCATATACGCCCCCAGGACAACACTTACAACGCCTGTCCCCCGGGCTCTGAGGGGGGGGGCGTTTTTGTTATCTAATTTTTGAACAATTTTAAAAAAACAGGCAATCTCAAAATTTGTAGCGGACGGGTTTGGGGAAAAAAGAGCAAGGGGGGTAGTTTAATTCTCTTGACTCTCAAAAAGTGAACTAGAACTTTCAATTTCCAATCAAATGAGCCCTCTATGAAGTTTATACGATTTTCCCTTTCGTAAGAACCATACATGCCCTTAGGGCATAACTTAGAACGTCTTCCCTTGTGCCCTGCGGGGATCTATTGACACCGGATTTTTTTTTATCCAACCTTTGAACTATTTTTAACAAAATGTTTATCTCAAAATTGTCATCAGATGGGTTTTTAAAAAGAACGCGTGGGTGGGGGCTAGCTGCCTTTGGATCTCTTTTGACTATTAAAAAGTGAGCTCCATCTTTCAATATCCAATCAAATGAGCCCTCTGAAGTTTATACGTGCATCCCCTTAATACGAACAATATTTGCCCCAGGACATAACTTAAAATGCTATTTTTTATGAACTATTTTTAATGAAATGGGTAATATAAAAATTTTATCAGATGGGCTTGGGGGGAAAAGGGTGTGTTTGGGGGGGGGGGCTAGTTGCCCTCGGATATCTTTTGACTCTTAAAGATTCAACTAGAACTTTAAATTTCGATTCAAATGAGCCCCCTCTGATGTTTATACGAGCATCACTTTCATAACAACCATATACGCCCCCAGGACAACACTTACAACGCCTATCCCCCGGGCTCTTGGGGGGGGCGTTTTTTTTCTAATTTTTGACCAATTTCCAAAACACTGGCTATCTCAAAAATTGTAGCGGACGGGTTTGGGCAAAAAAAGAGCGGGGGAGGGCTATTTTAATTCTCTTGACTCTCAAAAAGTGAACTAGAACTTTCAATTTCCAATCCAATGAGCCCTCTATGAAGTTTCTACGAGCATCCCTTTCATAAGAACCATACATGCCCTTATGTCATAACTTAGAACGTCTTCCCCTGTGCCCTGGGGGTTCTATTGACACCGGATTTTTCTTATCCAACCTTTGAACTATTTTTAACAAAATGTTGATCTCAAAATTGTCATCGGATGGGTTTTGAAAAAGAACGCGTGGGTGGGGGCTAGCTGCCCTGGGATCTCTTTTGACTATTAAAAAGTGAGCTCCAACTTTCAATATCAAATTAAATAAGACCTCTCTGAAGTTTATACGAGCATCTCCTTAAAACGAACAATATATGCCCCAGGACATAACTTACAACGCCTGACCCTGGGGGGTTGTAACGACATTTGAATTTTCGTTATCTGACTTTTAAGCAATTTTTAACTTAATGGCTATCTCAAAATTGCATTTGGGGAAAAAGCGACGTGAGGGGGGGGGGGGGGGGCTAGTTGCCCTCCAATCTCTTTTGACTCTAAAAAACTGAACGAGAACTTTCAATTTCCAATCAAACGAGCTATATCTGAAATTTTTACGATCATCCCTTCAATAAGAACCATATATTCCCCCAGTGTATAACTTACAACACCGGGCCCTGAGGGCTGTGTTGACCCCTGAGTTTTCATTTTATGGTCTTTGAACTATTTTAAAAAAAGCTATATAAAAGTTCTTATCGGGTGGGTTTGAGGAAAAAGGGCGTGGAGGGGGGGGCTAGGTGCCCTCCAATCTCTTTTGATTCTTAAAAACTGAATTAAAACTTTCAATTTCAAATCAAAGGATCCCTTTTTGAAGTTAATAGAAGCATCCCTTCCAAAAGAACCATATATGCCCACAGGGCATAACTTACAACGCCTGCCCCCGGGCCTTGGTGGGTTGTGTCGACACCGGAATTTTGTTATAAGATCTTTGAACTATTTTTAACAAAATAGCTATCTTAAAATTTTTATTGGGTGAATTTGGGAAAAAAGGGTCTGGGGGGAGGGGGGCTGGTTACCCTCCAATATCTTTTGACGCTAAAAAGTGAGCTAGAACTTTCAATTCCCAATCAAATGAGCCCTCTGAAGTTTATACGAGCATATATGCCCCAGGGCATAACTTATAACCCTTGCCCCTGAAGACTGTGGGGGGAGTGTCCTGCTCAAACATGTAATTTCCAGAGCTCTCAACTATGTTGAACAAAATGGCTGTATGAAAATTTTGATTGGATGTGTTTGGGGAAATGGTGGGCGTGGAAGGGGTATCAGTTGCCTTAGAGTCACTTTCGACTATTAAAAAGGGAACTAGCCATTTAAATTTCAATCAAATGAGCCCTTTCTGAAGTTTCTACGACAACGTTGTCTATACAAAATCTTATTCGCCTCCCAGGGCATAATTTACAACCCTTGCCCTGGGGGCTATGGGGCAGTTGTCATCCTCAAAGACCTAATTTCCAGAAGTTAAAACTAAGTTGAATATAATGGCTATCTCAAAATTTTTATTGGATGTGTTTGGGGAAAAGGTAGGCGTAAGAGGGGGGTTAGTTGTCCTCCAATTACCTTCGACTATTAAAAAGGGCGCTATACCATTGAATTTCCAATCGAATGAGCCTTTTTTGAAGTTTCTACGACAACACCTTCTATAAAAACCTTATATGCCCCCGGAGAATAACTTAAAACCCTTGCCCTGAGGGTTGTGGGGGAGTGTCCTCCCCAAAAAATATTTTCTATCTGAGAATCAACTAAGCTGAACAAAATGGCTATCTCAAAAATTTGATTGGATGTGTTTGGGGGAATGATGGGCGTGGGAGGGGGGGGGGCGAGTTGCCTTCCAATTACTTTTGACTGTTACAAAGGGCACTAGCCCTTTGAATTTTCATTCGAATGAGCCTGTTTTGAAGTTTCTACGACAACACCTTCTATAAAAACCTTATAAGTCCCCAGGCCATAGCTTAAAACCCTTGCCCTGAGGGTTTTGGGGGAGTGTCATCCTCAAAAACATATTTCCTATCTGGAAATCAGCTACGCTGAACAAAATGGTTATCTCAAAATTTTGATTGGATGTGTTTGGGGGAATGATGGGCGCGGGGGGGCGCTAGCTGCTCTCTAATTTTGACCCTCAAAAAGGGCACTAGAACTCGCGATTTCCATTTGAATGAGCCCCCTTTGAAGTTTTTACAACGACCCCTTCCATAAGAATTGCCTCTGGGAAAAAATAAATAATAATAATAATAATAAAACATTGGAGCCTTATGGCCTTTACTATAGGCAACGCTATAGTGTTGCCTCTGATTAGGCATGATTTTTTTAATAATTTGCAAGATTTTGATAATACTGTGTAAATTTTTGACAATATCAGAGGGGATTCTTATTATACCATGTGGATTTGGATAAAAAGCACAATAATTTCAGGCATTTGTTTGATAATATCACACATGATTTTGGTGATGCTTGATAATATTTTTATTGTATGAGACATGATTTTGCTAGCATCATTCACGATTTTTATAATAACTTGCAAAATTATTATTATTATATTCTAATTATTTAGGTAATTCCCCAATGCATTCTCATAATATCTCACAAGATTTTGATATTAAAAAAAAAATTATGTAATATTTAATACAATAAGGGCCAGTCATAGTTCGGCACGGCCGTGTGTATTGAGATAGTGCAGCACGTTGAGGTTGTCTTGCAAAAACAGGAGCCATTAGACTTTAAGCATAATTGTATCATGAAAATATCTGAAAATATACCTTTGGAATGATTAGAGGTGCCAGAGTGTGCCGTGTATTATCCTTATGTGACAAAGTGACGTGGATTGACATGGTGTATAACAGAGGGATGGGCTTGTGAAAACATGAACTAAAGGATTTAACGCATGGTTATTGAAAAGAAAATATCTGGAAAATGTCTTAGGAATTCCGAGGGGGTGCCAGAGGTGATAGAGGGCCAGTCATAGTGTGGCACGGTGGTACGAATTAAGATGCTGTATCACGTTGAGGTTTGCATGCAAAAACAGGATCACAGGGGTACCACAGGGGTGCCATGGGCCAGGTACATATTGCCATGAATGCGTGGCGTGAATTGCTTAGACTACCATTTTCTAGAGCTTAAAGATAAGATTGGAGGTGGTATAAGAATTTTTTTAACGGAGGGGGAGCTGAAATCCACAATCCAGTCAGAGAAACGAGGAATTTTCATTAAAAGCCCTTAAAGATATTTTAATATGGCTCAAATTTACCTCTAATAGCGACCCTCCATCCCTCTCTCCTGAAATCACTTTCTAGAGCCCCCACCTTTCTTTACTTCATGGTTCTTTTTGCTTATATTTTATCCTTTATAAACTTTTTTCATGATTTGATTTTCCCTTTGTTGAGTTTTAATTGTTTTTTTCTATGTTTTAATAACGAGGAATACAAAATGTATGTACAAAAGTGTTTGTACTTTAGATTTCTTGTTTCAGGAGGAATCTTCAATAAGTAATCATTTAAGCAATGTAATATATAAAGCCAATGTTTTGTAACATCTCACTGATTCAATAGCTAACTTAACCTGTCTAGGTTACGTGAGAAAATTAATAACGCTGTAACAGAAAGGTGTATCTAATAGATAAGAAATTAATAGAATTGGGATGCTTGTGCGCTCTCGTGCGGAAAGCGTTGGAAACAAGCGATCAATTTAATCGTTCTAGAGAGTGGGCAGGGAATTCCCCCGTGCGTGGAATAGGAAATCACGTAGAAAGTATTCCTCGAATAATAATTTTTGGAATGCTTTCATTGTTCACCTGTCTAAGGCTTCATTCCGTTGAGGAAAAATCCTATTCGAATCCTGATGCGCACAAAAATCTTTGGAATATAGAGCTTCCCTGAGAAAAACTTATTGAAAGAAAACGAAATCTCTATAAGAAAAAAAATATGCCTTGAAAAAAAAACACCTCAAAATAAAAACAAAATCCCGTAAAATATTATGTAACATCCCACGTGTGCATTGTCATTACGTAGCACCCGCGTGTGTGTCATCTACAGTTACAAGTGGGGGTTCCCCACGAGGCTCCGAAGTCTAGGATGTCACGCGAGAATGCGTCATCTTTGAGATAAGTAAACATTTTATATTACATAACAGCCAAAGAAATCTTGAAAAACATGTTGTAGAAAAAATGTCTTATAGAACTTTTCAAAATTTCTTGAAACGTCTTGTAAAACGTCTTGCAGAAAAATGTCTTAAAAACGTCTTGAAGTGTCTTGAAACGTCTTGAAAAACGTCTGGAACAAAAATGTCTTAGAAAACGTCTTGGAATGCCTTGAGAAAAACTTCTTGAAATGTCTTGAAGAAAAGTGTCCCTATGATATAACAGCCAGAGAAATCCTGGAGTAAAGAAGTCCCAACCTATCGTAGGTTTTTAAGTAATTAACACATGCATCTTTTAGAAAACACTCCCTATGACGTGACAACCAATAAAAAACCACTGTTTAACAGACACCTGCGTCTTTTAGAAGACATTCCCCATTACTTGACATTCACCTGTGTCTTGCCCTGGGGGAATTACCGTTAAACTTTTTCACTATTAACGGAAGAAAAGAGTAGCGGGTATGGGCCTTGTTAAAGTCATTATGCTGTCACTACTATAATCGAGTATAATAATTTGAAAACTTCAGGAAATGATGAGGGAGATTATCAAAAAGACAATATTTACATGTTACCAATACTACTACAACTACCACCACTACTCCTACCAAACTACTCCATTTACAGTACTAAGGGAAAATTTTAACTAAATCAAAAGACGCCATGTGCTTGCACATTGTCAAAATCGCGTATCTCAAGGATTGATTTGGGTATTAAGTTGAAACTTTCAGGGAATACTTAAAGTGGACGACCATCTCACCTAAAGACAATATAAGTACATTACTGCTAATACTGCTGTTACTGCTACATTTGCTACTAGTAATGCTACTGCTACTTCTATTGCAACTACTTGCAGGGCTAATAGCATTAAGATAAAAATATCAAGAAGTATATGAATAAGCAGGTTATCAATAGGACATATCAGCATTGTCATAGTAACGGCTAATTATACAAAGTTAAAACTTCCAGGACTTGATGAGATGGGTGTTCTACTGACCAAAAGGCCAAAGGTTAATACTACTGGTGCTAGCAGCGCTATTGCTATTCAATACTATTACTAGTTATATCAATACTACTACTATGACTACTGACTACTATTACAACTATGCCTCAGAGCATGATGGTGAAATTTTCAAGAAATTTTGAGGGGGGGAGATGAACTGATTCAGAACAAGCCCTCTGTATACAGGTTGTTAAAAGGGGGTTACAGTAATATCTTAGAAACAGTCTAGTGTGTGAAGTTAAAAATAACAGGGCTTATTTTGAGGGATGTTGAACAAACCAAAAGAAAATATTTGCATCCTAATGCTACTGATTCTACTCATACTACTGCGACTGTTACTATTACTACTACTCTATTACTACTACTGTCACTAAAGCTTAGGCTACTACAATTAATACTACAGCTACTGCTACTACTACTGCTATTTAAACTAAGGATATTTAGGCGACAAATTTGGGATAAATATAAACTGCATGGAAAAAAATTGAAACACCCTATGCCCACACAAGTTGTCAAGTCGACGCATCAGTAAAACTTTATTTGTGTTCGTTTTGAGTTTCATTTATTTATTGATAGTAATTGGTGGTAGTTTTATGCTTGGAAGATTACTTGACTTTATTTTTGCTCATTCTTTGCTTAATAGAGCTCTTTACTTTTCTTTGAAAAACTTATTTTGTGGATTTTTTTTAATTAATATATAGAATAGTTCCTAAAAATTACCGCAAAGGCAATGGAAGAGCGTTGTGTCAAATGAGAAGGCATAACCCTCCTACATTTAAATTGTGTAGAAGATTTAAGTGTCATTGGTAAAATTTTTAACGAAGTGAATCATCACTCAAGTGTCATTTTTTGATGATAAAAAAGTAATATCAGTGACTAAAATGATTAAAACTTAAGGCACTATAGTTACTAATTAGGAACTATTTTTTAAGGCACTAACTATTTGAAATACAAGGGAGAGTAGGCGTATTCAAACCCTTAAAAACTGTCTATAAGAAATAAAAAAATTGCTTTTAATTCTTCACCCATACTTGTCTCTCATCTATACAATTATGTTCTTAGATTGTTCATTGATAGTTACACTGTTTTGTAGCTGACAGATAATTCTTGTTCGTTAAGATAAGAAGACTTCAGGGGGAGAGTTTCCTTCAGCCTAATTTTAAGCGTACCCATTCCCTGATTTGCAAGTAAGCTGATTGTAGTAAATTACAAAGTATACGAAAAAATGCAAGTGAGGATGGTAGAATTAGAACCTATATATTATTGCAATTTAGCCTAGTGTATAAGGATTATGTCATAAGAAGAATAACAAGGGTTGTAGAAGTGAATAGTAATAATAATAATAATAATTTATTTTTAACCCGCTAAGGTAACAAAAGCGGAGTATAAGTAAAAGAAAAGAAAAAATACATACAAATCGACTAAATACACTAAATCACTAAATACATCACAAAATACACAATCACAAACTCACAAAAAACACACTAAATACACTTCACTAAATCAATGAAGGAGGCGTACAAACCCATGATGAGCTGGGAGAGCCTTCACTGTCTGGGGGAGTTTGTCAGCAAGCTCAACTAGCTTTTCAGTTATATCTGGAAGCCCAAAAACTGAGACAAGGTTACGGTTCCGGTACCACGGAGGCAAATACAGTAGAAAACGCGAGAACCGAAAATAATAAGAACGTAATGACCGGGTATTTTTTCGCCCAAGAATGGGATAAACACCAGAAAGGAACAAAATTGAATGATCAGTAAAAACAGAATACACTTTAGCAAGGGTCTTCCTACTGTATTTCCCCCGATTGGCAACAATTTTGGAATAAGATACTTGGATCTTTTTCTTACAATTCGCCACGGCTTGTTCTCGGAGAGATTTAAGATTTTTAGCAATATTTATACCCAACCACCGAAAAGAAGAAACACATGGGACAGAAAAAGAAGCGCAATCTAAAGGCGAGTTACAATTACTATTAAACGAAAGATATTCACATTTAGAAAAATTCAGTGATAGACCAATCTTACTAAGGTTTGTTGCAACTGTAGATACAGAAACAGAAAGACCTTTTCTAGTCCTACTAATTAGAAGTATATCATCAGCATACGCTATGTAAGAAAGATTAATCGCCTGAAAAATACAAGTGGTTGGGATAGAAGATAAAACAGAAGAAATGCAAAGTTTAAAGATAGAAGGGGAAAGGACAGCACCTTGTCTGACACCACGCCGAACTGGAATTTTAGAATCGGAAATAACCCCTTCAGCTTTTATTCGTAGAAAAGAATTGGCATACCAATAACGAAAGAGAGAAACCAGAGAAAGATTAATGCCGTGACTAAAAAGGGAAAACAGAGCTTGTGAGTGGACGACGCTGTCAAAAGCCTTGGAAAGGTCCAAGGCGCAAAGATGGAGTTCATATCCCTTTTTAGTCGCATCGATAAGAAGATTAATTAGAACCCGATGGGCTTGCTGGCACCCTACCCCAGACGAAAATCCAAGCTGATTTTCGCCAAAATGTGCACTCGATATGGACGGAAGAAGAACATATTCAAAAACTTTACTGAGATTGCATGACACAGTTATTGGCCGATACGACGAGCACTCGCTAGGAGGTTTCCCTCTTTTAAGAATTGATGTTACAGACCCACATAGGAAGCTATCCGGTACCGCAGACGCACACAAGCAAATTTGAAAAAGCAACTGCAGGTGTTGAAAAAGAAGTGGGCAATCAACATTTAAATGGTTGGCAGAAATGCCATCACAATCGAGGGAATTTGATTTCAACCTTTTTACTGCCTGCTGAACCACAGAGAGCTCAACAGACAAAATATGAGTTTGGCTCAGCGATACGGGAAGTGCGGCAATGAGAAGTTTCGAAAAAACCAAATGGACATGATAATTCACTGAACTAAAAACTTTACTGTAATAACTATGCCATCCACCGGCACTAATCGGGCTTGTAGCAAAAGAATCATCAAGTTTTTCAGAATTAATTACCTTTTGCCAATCAGATTTACTTAACGGGACATTCTATATTTGTGATTTAGTCGAGCGCAGGTAATTTTTATATTCTAATTTTGTCTTTTGATTTATTTGATGAATATACCCTACAGACGGACGACCACAAGAAACCCAGATCCGCAACCAAAACTTTGCTTTATTTTTAATCGATGTCAAGTCAGGATCCCACGACCACTCCGGTTTACGCGTGTTTCGCCTGACTCGC
Source organism: Artemia sp. Qi Xiang Cuo (assembly GCF_049724085.1). NCBI lineage: Eukaryota > Metazoa > Arthropoda > Branchiopoda > Anostraca > Artemiidae > Artemia > Artemia sp. Qi Xiang Cuo. The sequence goes on along the minus strand of NC_142797.1, from coordinate 65,437,894 downwards.
TCCTGTGGTACAGCGGTCAATTCAGCTGTTTTAAGGCAAGATACTAATTTTAGATAATAATCATTTAGAGTATTTTTATCATTTGAAGACTTACAACTAAGCTGTAGAAGGTGGAAAGGAACATGAATTGTAGCAAGTAGCATAGCTAGCGTAGAAATATACAGCGATAAATTTATCTTATTCCAATTTCGACGGAAAACCAATCTTCGTCCTGCTTGTAAAGCATTACGATTAGTACAAATCGGTATTTGAAAAACAAACGAAATCGGTAGGTGATCTAAATCGCAATGATAGTGCCATAGCAAAATGTGAAACCCTCTTATATTTTAGCTACCGTACGCAAAAGACTTGAGTGTTCTTGGTGAAAGTATAGTTGGCGAAAAGAGTTATTATTTGAAAGAAAAAACAATAACAGTAAAGAAATAGCCGAACACTGAGGGCAATCACCAACTGTCACAAGTTCAAGGAGGCCATCATACTTGACCCAAGAAAAGAATATTCAGAAAAAATTAAAAAATTCTACGCTTAACAATTCACCCATACTTGTTCTTCATCATATATGGTTTTATATTGTTCACTGAGATTTACTCTGTTTTGTAATTGACAGATGTTCTTTTGGGATCGGCAAAATAAATGATATACTCTCTTAATCCGTTGAACCAGCGATCATAATAATGTAGACTTTTATGTTATGGGAGTGTAACTTTAAATAAGGACTTTGTGATCTTATTAATAAATATTTCTAGAAATGATGTACCTGCACATCAAATCTAGCACGCAAGCCTTGTAATCTCAATCAACTAGTGCTTGTCGTTAGTTTGAGCTTTTTGGCGAATTGGGTTTAGTTTTTCATTGGCCATTTTGACTTGGATTTATCGTAACGGTGGTTATAATCTGGTTGTGTTGGTGGCTCCTTGTCAAATAGGTAAAATATGTCAATCAATTTAATAAGTAGGAAATGAAACGAATTTTTTAAGTTTTTCTTTGGCAGAGAGTTCCAATATTCTATGACAACTGAAAAATCTACGCGTTAATCTTGCTTTACTAGTAGTAGCTTATGGTAAGGAAATGTGTAAGTAATGTAAGATTGTATATTCGGGAAAATGAAAGTTAAGGTAAGATTATAGGTTATATTCCGAATGAACAATCTATGGATTAAGCAAGCCTTATTGGCAGTAACTTATGTAAGGTTGTGTGTAAATTAAAAAAAAAATAAACAAAGACATTTTATTTTAAGTCCGTAAAAAATGGGACTTTATAGTAAATATTGCAATATCATAACTTAAAAATAATCATATCTTCTCTTCTCTCAGAAAACAACAACAAAGAAATAGGAAGAAAACACGAACTTAAATTGCTCTGGTTTCTTTATCACTTCATTAATATATTCGCAAAACATCAAGAATTGTCTGTTTTAAAGCCGTCTGCAGGATTCACGGGAACTAGAGTGTTTCTCCTCAAAAAATTACTTCTTAGATGAGAAAGCAGCTGGTACCCGACTAGAAAGCATACCACATCCTCTACTCCTATAGACTGCTTTTGGGGCAAGAATAGTCTGTATCTGAGGCCAGCATTTTCTTATCAGAACACTTTATTTATATTTTTCAATTGTAGACAGTTCCCTCAATACAAAACAAGGTCCTTAATATATTGGACGGTAAACCAAATTTAAAATAATATTCAAAACCAAAAAGCTCTTTAACCTGGGCATAAGACTTGACGTCTTGTTCTTTCATTGGGTTTTGCAAATAATAGTTATAGTTAGTTATTTAGTTAAATTCCATGATGTTATGCTAAGTAATTTTTTTAGCCTTTAGCGTTTCTTAGTATAAGCTGTATTATGCCAACTAGAGCGTAATGCAAAAGTTCTTTTATCATCTGAGCTCCTATCTTTTCTTAGGTTAATCAGTTACAACAGTTTCTCTTCAAAGTCTCCATTAGAAATACAGAGCATTTTTGTTCGATATGTTGACTTGTTGAAAGAAATTATAACTGTCCTTAACTTCTGGAAAGATTAAAAGTTTCGAGCAATATTAAAAATTTAAGTAATAAGAAATTATTTCGTACATGAGGGACGCTGCCCCTTCTTTAACCTCCTTAAAGATATAAAGTGACTTACTGAAAGAATTTGAGAGTATCCTACCGAAAAAACAGTTAATCGATCATTGCAAGTGTTTTATTTACCGATAGCCTTTTGAAAGATTTAAACCGAAATTTTTTTCCTTTAAAGAAAATTTTCACCAATAAGCTCATTCATTCTTGAGACCAAGGCTGTATCCAGGGAATTTCAGGCTTCAAACCCTCCTCTGTCCCCCGAAATTTGTGTCCGACTCTTAAAACGTAAGAAAAATGCATATAAACGAAATTTGATGCGTTTTTAAGTTTTATGTAACCCCTTGCAAACCCACCCACAAAAAGTAACCACTCCTCCTAACAAAAATCGTGTATTCGCCCTTGCTTGAGGCACTATGAATTTGTTTCAATTCCATTTGACGTTATATTTCCGCAGTGCTTCTTAACGAATTGGAGCCGTAATTAAACTCTAGCGCAAAGAGGGGACATCCCTCCTTGTATATGGACTCGTTTCTCTTTGTTTAAGTTTTAATATTGCTCTTTAATATCATTTGGAAATATTTCTGTTTCTAAATTATATTTCTGATCGTGTCTAATAGCAGGCACAGGTTTACCCTAAATATGAGGAGGTGAAATTCTCCTCTAACCCCACCCGTTACATCGAAGATGATCTTAAACTCTTTATCTTAAAGTTTAACTTTTGCTGAACAAGACTTGGAGAAACAGAGCCCTTTTGCTTACTATATTTGCGATGTATTTAGTATATTTACTATGTGTATTTAGTGTATTTACTTTTCGAAGTAATTTCCAAAACAAATTATAGTGGCCACAATGAGAGGGAGGATTCGTCCCTGAGCATCCAAGGTGTACACTTCATTCTATAATCATTCGTTATGTATTATACCTATTTAAGGGAGGTCAAGGGTTAAATCTATAATAATCTGATTATTGATGTGATTCATTTGAAGTAGCTCTCAAAGAAAGTTCAAAAGTATGATTGAGGCAATAGGTGCCCCCCTCCTCATAAAAAGGTCATAGACCAATTATCTACTAGTTTGTGTGTAATTAAGTGATACTCTATAGTTGTTATTTTTGTTGGATAAATGGTCTAAAATTAAAGTTTGTATTTAAATACTGCATGCATGCTTAGTAACAAATAATAAACCACATGCTAATATGGTTTCTGTAACTAATAGGCTATATAAATATTTTCCGATAATTCATCAAAGTTTGAATCAATCCAGCCCTGTTCAGGCTAAATTAGCTATGTTTCTGGTCCAAATACAAGAATCCCCCACACCTGCCTTCAACCATCTTATGTTTACGCAAAGCCAACTAAAAGAAAGAAACTTATAAGTTAATTATGGAAGCTTCAGGTACCGCCATGCACACAAACATCCCCTGGCCCTTATTTTTAATAGTAATACACAACTATACACCACTATATACACCACTATATTAAAAACCACTATATATACCACTATATTATACACCGCTTATACATGATTTAATGAGGCCTCAAATGAACCAAATGAGTTAAATGAAGCTTTAAAATAATTTCCCATGTTAACGGTTTATTTTACTTGGACTACGTACATCTTTAGGAGAAAAGGGGCCATCTCCGGCCTTAGGTGATAGGAAGCTCAATATAAGTTTCCAGGTATTTTTAAATCACATGACTATCTTATAAACTCGATAGCATTTTGGCCTTCTTTATGCCAAAAGTGTTGTTTTGTGCCACATAATGATAAAAATGCTAATTGTTATGATACAATCTCTTCTCCTGCTTGGAAGGGGAACTAGAACTTTAAATTTCTATTCGAATGAGCCCTTTCTCGTGATTTAAGGATCATTGATTCAATAAGAAACATATAATGACGCATCCACGATCAAACTTTAGGAAAGTAATCTACAATCTTACATTATTGTAGATAGGGGTTTGAATTCTTTACATGAGGGTTTTTGGGTTTTCTGCTGTGTCATTTAATTTTCATCAAGATCACTCCCTTTTTCAGGGGTGTACGAAAATTAGGAAAAAATTTTTGCCCGTAACTTTTGGTGGGTAACTTCTAAGTTACCATTACCAAATAATTTTAAGTTATATTTAGAATCAGCGTAAGAAGATAATTCTTTTAACGCAAGTTTTGATATTAAAACATATTTTCTTACAGTTTTAGTTATTATTTGCGAGAATCGCTCCTTACTTACAGTTCGTTACCATGAACTGTTTGATAAATATACATGAAAAATCCCCTTTTCACCTTCGATTAAAAAGAAAAAAAGATGTAGCAATGAGAAGATGCAGGATATAAGAGAATAGCTTAGAAGAATTAGCCATTAAAACGAAAGAGTCTCATTTATAGCTTAGGATAATTAGCCGCAAAACAGAAAAAGTTCCATTACAAATGAAGTATTTCTTGAAGCGAATAATTAAATTTGTCATGAAAAAATTACGATGTTAGATGAAAAAAAGGAGGAAAAGTAAAAAAAATAATCAATCAAAAAATAACCTTTTCAAGTCTTGAGATAGGACGAATCGAGATTTCCCTAAATGACTTCTATTATCAACGCTTCAATATCTGAATTTTTAGGTACGCGAATTTGTTATACTAAAAAGGCCTATATCAGGTATTTTTAAGCGAGGAAAGGGGAGAGCTAAATCCAAGAAATTTTCTTTCAAAATATTTGAAAACTCGTTATGATTGAATCTTCTGTAGTTACACTGGGTTTTACAACTTATTGAAGTTCTGCTCTATTTCTTAGCTCCTAAATTTTATATCTTCTCTTTACGCTTTAAGTTTGCTGCTCCGAATCTTAATAAAAGAAGCGTTTTGTAGAATGTAAATGAAAATTTCCCATGGATTCTTTTTTCTAAGCAACAGCGGAAATAAATACGATATTTCTGCCTGGAAATGCAATCAAAGCTTTTCTTATACAGGGTTGCTAGTGACGGTTTTGTTATTCATTGTAACAGTTCGTAATAACTTTTTTTTTCAAATAATCGCTGGCGAATATATTGCTGTGGGCATAATATTACAATTTTAAGGATAGGTGTAATGTATTTACTGTCTTTTAGGTGCCTAGAAATACTGAAAAATGCTAAAATGGGAGGAAAATTTTTCTAATACAGGGTTGAGTGTGATGGTTTTCGTTATTCATGGTAACAGCGCGTGATAAATATATTGCTTCAGGCATAACACAACAATTTCAAGCATTAAATAAAAAACACATTTTTTTTAACTGAAAGTAAAGAGCAACATTAAAACTTAAAACAAAAATAAACTATTACACATATGAAGGGGATTGCCCCCTCCTCTTCACCTCGCTCTTTACGCTATGGTTATGTAGTACTTTTAAACATACTTCTTATTGTTCTAATTAGACGACCCTTGTGTTTCAATAGTTGTTCCTATAGGATTGAGACACATTTTATTGTAAAAAGCGATGTGATGAGGAGGGGATGACCCCCTCATATACGTAATAATTTCTGTCCGGTTAAGTTCTAAAATTGCTCCTTAATTTCGGTTGAAAAAACTTGTATTTGAGTTTTGTTTCTTATCGTTTTTTAAATGATGCCAGGGAATTTGGTTCACTTCCACTGAAAAATCCCACTCTCACGGAAAGATACCCTAGACAATTCAATCTCGGAGACTTAAACCAAGAAAATTACCCTTAACATCTCCATGCGTAAAATTGAGTCGGCAATGAGAAAGTAAGACAAATAAAAAGAATTTCTTATAGGAAGTCTGAGAAATTCTCCCAGCGCAAAATTTCCACTGAAGAGCTCACCCCCCCCCCGGAAACTTGCTGAAAATAGTTCCAATTCACTCCCCCCCCCCGCAGAAAAATCCCCCCTCCTCATCCAAAAAATTTATGCATATTTTCCCAATAACAAATACTACACGTAAACAATGGTAAAATTTTATAGCTTAAAGACCTTTCCCCAGGTGTTGTGGAGAGCCATGTTATTTCTAAAGTATAAGTTTTTGGGCGTTTCAGCAATGCTGAGCTAAATGGCTGTCTCATAAGTTTTATCTGACAATTTTGGGCATAAAAGAGCATTGGAAGGGGGCCTTGTTGTCCTCCAATCTTTTGGTTCACTTAAAAAGGGCACTAGGACTCTAAATTACCATTCGAATGAGCCCTCTTCCGATATTCAAGGATCATTGGGTTGATACGATCACCCCTGGGAAAATCAACAAACAACAAATAAACACGCATCCGTGATCATTCTTCCGGGAAAAAACACAAAATTCCCCATTTCTGCAGATAGGAACTTGGAACCTTTACAGTAGAATTTTCTGATACGCTGAGTTATGAAAAGTGTTGAAAGAAAACCCAGAAAAACAGTTTTTTCATCGCTCAACGGCTCAACTGGCGTCACATCTATCAGTTCACAAGATTGTGCAAAATGTGTTTTAAATTCAATTTAACTTGAGAAAACTTAGCAAAGCCATTTTTTGAAGTTCTGTCAAGTTTAGTCAGTTTTATCCAAAATGAAAAAAAAACTCTCAAAGAAAAACCTGGAAGAAAGGGGTTTTTGTTAGTTAATGGGCTAAAAAAAAGTTTATAAGTTTAAAAGTTTATAAGAGTGGACTGAATTTTTCTTTAATTCTCTGTAACTAGTTTTCTGTAACTAGAGAAAACTTAGCCAGCTTATTTTTTTCACAGTTTTATCAAATTAAATCAGCTTCATCCAAAATTATGAAAAATATCAAAGAAAAAAACCCTGAAAGAAACAAGCCTTTTTTAGTTAAATGGCTCGACTACGTCAAAGGTGTATATCGGTTCATAAGATTGTACAGATTTAGAGTTAAATTTAGTTTGACTGGAGAACCTTAGCGAGAACCTTAGGAGTTATTTATGTCGGGGTCACGCACCAAAAGAAAATTAAGAAGCCGTTTCTATGGAGTAATGTTTAGAGAGTAGTAATTTTTTAGGGGTAATCTTTGAGGCACTAATTTCTTAGGAGTAAGTAGGTGGAAAGGTTTAGTTGCATTTTCTTCCCACTTTCCATTTCCATTTTCTGCTTTTTAACCCAAGTCTCTTTGTCTCTTGCCCTTTGAAACAAGATGTCTTTTTCCTAGTTGATTTCATTCTTTTCTGGTCTTGGATAATTGGAAAACACTGGACTTTAAGCTTATGTCACAAGCCGTTCTTTTTTTTTATATAAAGATAATTGGGAATTAGCCATTGCTTTTACAAAGATTATAGGCCTATACCGATTTTTGTTTTCCTGGAAATTTCACTCGCTTATTCCAATATTGTTTAGACGTCTTGGAGTCGTCTACTCAAGACGTATTCTAACATGTTTTAGAATGCATGTAATAAGTGAACTAACCTTAAATGCAAGGAGTGGACGGTTTGTTGATTCTTATTCGAGAGGTTTCGAAATAACGTTTGAACTTATTCTTTGGCAATATCTTTTAAACGCAAACTTAAATAATAAACCTCGTGAAAAAGATGGTTAAATTTACCCTTTTGAATTGGGACTCTACAGTTTTAACGTGATTATTTAAACTAAAATGAAGACATCTAGGTAATAAGTTTCTTTCCAAAGAGATAATATAGTTTATTTTTTTAATGACGTCTCAGTTAGCGCTTTCTGTCAGTTTTCTTACCCTTTTTCTTAACTCTCTTTTTTTAATTCTTTGCTTTCATGTATTTTTCCACCGCGGATAGTTTGTTGGATTGAATGATGTCTATCGGAGATGTCACAGCTGGTAATGGCTGGAACAAAAAGATCATGGTAATACTTAATACGTAGCGGATTTCCACAGGGATCGATTTTAGGGTCCCTTCCTTACCTTATTTATACTGCAGATATAGGAAATTTGATGAAAGATTGCTTGACATTATCATTCACAAACGACATGGTTTTATTATTTCGAGCTTTATCTGTTGAAGCCCCTTTTAGAATCATGGAAAACGCGCTGAATGACCTAATGAAATATACGAGGAGTAGCTGTTTATTGATTAATTTAAAAAATAACTATATGATTTTCTCTAATATTTAAAAGGTAAATATTGAACTCGGTTTAAAAGGTGATTGAATTATGATAGATAAGTGCTCAAATACTTAGGTGTAACCATTGATTCATTATTGTCATGGAAAGAACTCAAAATTCATTATCTATAGAAATTGCAAGAGCAGCTGGTATTCTGTATAGATTTAAAAATTTTCTTCTTCAAAAATTCTTCCGAGGCCTTGATTTTACTCTTGTTTATTCATATATTCAGTGTAGTTGTTATGTTTTGGCTAACTGTTCCAGCTATAACTTACTTTTTTACTTTTGACGGGAACTAAACTCTGCTCCGCCTTGCCCGGTATCGGTAATTTCTCCAACAGAAATTTTACATAAGGCACGGTCATGTGCAACGACTTCAACATGGTACTGCAAATCACTGTCCCAAAGTCGACCGATTTGGTGGAGGCCTCCAAGCGACTCTACTTTGTTTTTCATCACCGACCACCAACATTTCATCTAGCCTTCAGATTGACATTTTCAATTTTTAAGCGGCTGTGGTACTTTAGTAGCAGACCTCGAGATGCATCGGTGATCTTCACGATGTGGACAATGACCCAGTCACACGATCCGTCATATCTTTACAATTTCCGAGACTTGGTACTGTTGTTTGCCGCACTCAAGGATCTCCTTGCTGAATATTTGCTCACGTCACTGGACGTGTAAAATACGACGAACGGAGTCATGATCAAAGAAATCCAGCTTACTACTATTTTGATCTTCCCCCAATAAGGAGAGTCGTCATATGCCCCATAGGTACAAGATAAAATACTGTAAGGGTTGTTGTCGTATTCCCTCTATCACTTGTCGTCGGGAAAACAAGATGTCGTGTCTCAGAAAATATTCAATGAAGAAACGGTAATATGATGCCCCAATTAAAGTTAAAAATTAGACTCTTGGGGTTGATTTATTAGGACATCTCCTCTTGAACAAAAAAGTCGGTGGTAATAAGGTTTTAAGGAGATAATGTTGCGAATACACGTTATCCCGGTACACGTAGTGACAAATTGCACCCTATACCTCTTATTATCCATTCCTAGCACCCCACTATCCCTCAGTATAATAAACCCCTCCTACGACCGTAAGAAATAGCTAGTAAAAGAGATTACGATCTTGGGATAAGGAAATGCCGTGTAGCGCCCTTTAGTAAATTCAGTACAGGTATATCAAGTTGCGAGGAACCCCTGAAAATGCCTTATAGGGTCCCTAGGAAAATTCAGTATACTCCATATGCTTAAGAGTTACCATTCTCACTAAAATACCTTACAAGACCCTAGAGTGTGCTTTGCAGGTACGCCAGGTGGTGAGGAACCGCTGAAAATGTCGTATAGGGTTCCTAGCAAATTCAGTATAGGTACACTACGCAGGGTGAGTGTACCACCCCTTGAAAATGCCATGTAGAGTTACCAGTCCCACCAAAACGCCATATAGAAGCGTTTATTTCCAATACATTATCCCTAAAATGCCATGTAGCGCTCCTTAGAAGCAGCTAAAAAGACTCGTAGACACTAGCGCCACTACCATCATGAGTGCTCCTAGCGGTAGGCTTTGGAACTAAAAAAGCGCCCCGAAACTACTATGTCTATTTCTATTGTATAGTTAAATAAGAGTCCTGATTGGACATCTTGCTTGACAATACTAAAAAAAAAACAGACATACTGAACGGAAAGAATAATGACTAAATAAATTGAACGAGCTATAACGCACGGAAGCCAGTGTTAAAAAAAAACACAAAATTGTAGAAAAGTAATTTCGGGGTAACAGCATTTTGTAGGATCTGTTATTTATCTTAAACTTTACACTTAAAGCTCCTTTCAGCTATTCTAAGCTCTCCAATGACACAAATCTCATTAGATCTAGTTTAAGTTCCCATCAGAAATACTAAATATAAAATTTTATTCTCAATCTTTTTTATCACATGAGATGGAAACTGAATTTTATAAATAATGGAAGTTAATAGAACTTAAATTTTTCTATTCTGGAATAACAAACATTATACTCCGTTTTTAGGGAGTAAAATACAAGTTGTATGTTGCGTTTGGAAAGAGTTTAGGAAAAGAGGATTATTCCTATCATCATGTTTCTGTCCCAATTTAATTAGAGGGAAGCAAGACTGCACTCTTAGGGTGTTCGAAGAATTAATATATAATCAGAGGATAATCGGCTTAAGAGCGGTCAGGGTAAACCACCCATATACCAAAGTCAAAGTGAGTCCTGAAACTAGGCAAGGAGCGAAAGTCAAGACCTTCTGGAGAAAATGTAGATATTGATAGTTACGATTAAGAATTACAGACTTGAATTTCTCACTACAGAGTAAGAAACTGACTTGATTTACTTTATGATTGAATCAATAAATTCCTTTAACCTCCGTCAAGCTCTACTAACAAGGATGGTGAAAAACTAAAGTAAGGAAAATACTGAAATAACCGAGTTTAATCGACAAAGTTGTACCAAAAATAGTTTCTACAAAAAAAAGAGGTAGATCCCATATCAAATGTAAAAACATTTCAAAACAACTCTTGAAAGCTGTTTATACATCTTTCAGATTGTATATCATATAGGGCGCATGCTCTACCCCCCCCCCCCTTCAGTCTAATTACTTTTTTTATTTGATAATTGAGCTTAAGATTTGCTTCAGCTCAATTTCTTAACAGGTAAATTACAAAGTGTTTTATATATATTATTTAATTTTATATACAATTAAAGTCAATTTTGACCAGCTATGTTTCAGTAAAAGCCCCTAACTGTAAGGTTCTCATAGTTGGGACACAGATTGTCGAGAAGGGACTAAAGCAAGTCAGAAAGCAGTAAAGGATATCGGATAGGATTCAAGGGTGTGGATTAGACCCTACATTTTGGAAAAGGAACAAGGCAGTAAAGGAAGTTGGCTGAAAAGGAGGCTGGAAGAGACATAGAACGTCTAAAGAAGACTATTAAGGCCGGAATAGTCTATGAAAAATTGTAAGCCTCAAAAAAGTCAGAAAGGAACAGCAAAAGTTGGAAGCCTATAAAAAAAAGTCAGAAGGAAGATAAAGTAGTATGATAGGACTAAAGGAGACTAGAGGAAACCAAGAATATTAAAGGAATATTATAAAAGTTAGAATAATCAGAGGAAAGCTGCAAGAAACTAACGCAATCAGAGAGGAAACAAGAAAGTCTAAAGACAGTACAGGAAGCTGGGAGGGAACAAAGGAAGTTGGATGGGACTAGAGAAGGATGGAGAAGACGTTGAAAAAGGGATATAAGACTTGGAATAGAACAAGAGAAGTTGGAATTAAAAAAAGTCAGAAAGGATAATAGTTACTCAAAGGACAGCAAAGGAAATCAGGAGGCAGCAAAGGAAGTCTGAGGAGGTCAGAGGAGACCAAGAACGTTGGAAAAAGACTATAAAACTTGGAATAGCCCAAGAGAAGTTTAAATTCAAAAACAGTCTGAAAGGATAGCAGTGATTTGAAGGACAGTAAAGGAAATCAGAAGACTGCAAATGAAGCCGGATGGGACTAAAGGAGGATGGAAGATGTAAAGAACATCGAAACAGGACTATAACAGCTGGAATAGTTTAAAAATGCTACAATCCTTTGAAAATGTCACAAAGGAATAGATAAAATTGCAAGTCTGTAAAGGATGTTGGAAGGTGATAAAGAAATTGGGTCGGACTAAAGGTGGCTGTAGGAGATCAAAAACGACTATAAAAATTGGATTAGCAATGGGAAGTTGGAAGAAAAAAAAATTCGGATAAGAAACAGATTTAAGAAGAATTCAAGGCTCCCGAGACAAAACAATAAAGGCAACAAAGTTGCAATTAGAATATATATCTTAATCTAGTCCAATATTACAAAAATTAGAAGGCAGTAAAAGAAATTGGATAAGGCGAAAGGTGGCTGGAGGAGGCTAAGAGCGTCGGATGAGATTAAAAAATTCAAAATCACCTAAAAGCAGATAAGATAAAAACATCGGAAAAAGAGAGAAGGAAGTCGGACGAAGGATATCAAACTCTTCCTTGAAATTTCCTCTCAAATTCTCATACTGTAGTTTACCAGCCTATTAGCTTTCCGAAAGATTTGAACCTTCCTGAATTTCAGCTTTAGAATAACTTTAGATATTGCTATTGCTATTGCTATTGCTGCTGTTGTTCATCTGCTTCGATATCCACTTTTCCATTTCTACTTTCCCCCACCCGTAATCTCCAGCTGAAACCAGCAAAAGTCCTCAAGTCCACCCCTTCTACTCTTGTCCAGCTCTTAAATCTGAAGGATATCTATATGCTTTCGGTGTGTTCAATGGCATTCTTTTGTTTCAATGGAGATCTCCCAGAATGTTTTTCTGGCATGTTTCAACGAGTGAGTGAAGTCAAGCTATACCTAGTTCGAAATAGGGAGGATATACTAGCTCCTTCCACCGCCTCAGTGCGTTCAGACTTTGGTTTTACCGTTACCGTGGGGCATGCCTGGACCTCTATTCCTGTTGGGTCTCGGGATTCCCATACCCTTGGCTCTTTTAAAAAACATCTAAAAAATTTCTGCTGCAAAAAAGAATGGATGATTGAATAGTTTTCAAAATTTTTTAGTTTCTTTTTTTTTTAGCTTTGGTTTCTTTGTGTCGATGACAAAGTATGATTCTTTGTTGGTGTTTGGCGATTTGGAGATCGGTTGTAATCGTGTTAGCCTTCGTATGAGCAATAATTCTTATTTATTTTTTTCTAGGCCTAGTTCAGTAACCTGCAAACGATTAATATGTAGTTTTAATGTTTTTTCTCTGTTTACGGGCTTCTGGGCCCTTTGGGATTTTTCTTGGATTGTAGTGTTTTTTATATTCATTGAATAAAATAACTTAAACTTGAACTAGATGGTTTAACTTCAGTAACAGCACTCCTACATAACATCGTTTCTTGAAATGATCCTTCAAGTATTTTATTTACCATATGATAATGGATGGCGGTCTTAATATCATCTGAGTATCATATTAACTTATTAACCATTCTGTGACCGACTACCATACTGGTTATAGCTAGATTGTCATACCTAAGAAATGCAGCCGTCTATAACCGTTGCTATTTTCCTTTCCTACGCCAATTTTACCTAGGCTAGAATACCATTTATTCCTGTAACAGCTTGGGAACTATAATCCTTTCATAAAAATTTTTACCTTAGACAATAGCTCCTCCATTGCCTCCAGACATAAAAAAAAGAGCGTCAGTGAGTATCCTCCAACCTTACCTTTAGTTGTTCAGAGCGTAGATGTCATCCCATTCTGGGATGAGACTTGTCTGAAGGGTTCTTCTCTCACCTTCGCATGTTCTACAGAGCGCGTTCTCTAGTCTTCCTTGGAGATGAAAGCCTTCCAATTGTCTGGCGTACAGTCATTAATTATATAATATGGCGTACTGAAGATATGTCCAAGGTATCGCCATCTTCGTTGAATCCCAATGGAGATAATGTCTGGGTGGTATATGTGAGTACGGATATCGTCGTTGCTGAAATGTTGTCTCTAGCTAATCCCTAGGATTCGGCAAAAACAGTTATTTTTAAAGGCGGTAGGACGTTTCTCCTCTCCCGCAGGTAACTTTTGGCATTCTATAGAGTAACTCAGAACAGATAAAACATTGCTCTGGAGCAGTCTAATTTTCAGCTTCTGTGAGTATACTCTAGATTTCAAATCTGTTAGAAGTGTTTTTTGGTGCGTGATTCTTTTTCAGAGTTGCTTCTGGAAGCTACTGCCTAAGTACTTGAAGTCTGTCACCTGTTCTATGACTTTATCTCCTAGATGGATTCGCGTGGGTGAACTGCTAATTGACATAGCTTTAGTCTTTAAAGAATTGGTGCGTATTCAAAACTGTTCTGCTTTCTTCACGAGTTTGTTCAGGAATCCCTGAAGCTTTTACTTACCAGCTTTTATGATCCCTATATCATCGTCAAGTTTGACGTCCCGCAGAAGTTTTTCTGCAAGTCGAATTCCCTGTCCATTTGCCTGTCTAAAGATATAGTATAGAACTAGACCACATCCTTGCTTGACGCCAATCACTACTTTGTAGTAGCACGTCTTACCATCAGAAGTTTTAACAAAGCACTCTGTCTTTTTTCATATGGCAACTATTAGAAGAACTAAGTTCTCAGGAATTCCATAGAACCGTAAAACCCTTCATAGGGTTTGACGGTCCACTGAATGAGAAGCTTTCTCAGAGTTCACGAAGAGTATGTGCAGGTCTTGTCTCCATTCATTGGATTCCTCCAGAATCTTCCGAAGAGTAAAGGTAAGGGCGGCACAATATAATATTGGTCGTAATCCATGTTGTTCTTCACGCAAGTGTGGATCAAAGGCAGTTTGCAGTATTTCTAGTATTATCATCGTAAAAAGCTTCCCGGGATAAAGAGAAGGTTGATGCCTCTGTGAATACTATATTTCTACCTAGGTCCTGTCTATTTGTTCTTGCAACTGTATGTAAGATTTCTCTGGGTTGCTAATATTCTGTCAGTCGGCTGCAAAGCGGAATATATCACTATGACTGACACCGTGCACTTTTTATTCATTAAATAAGCAAGTAGAATATTATTACTAATAATTTGCCAACCTAGGCAAGACTAGAAGCATCCTTATTCATCTTATTTTTGTGTTACCTGTTTATTTAGTTTTATTGTTTATTTTTCTCTCTTTTACGGGTTATGTGAATTCTCTGAAATTGGTTTCATAAAGATAAATTACTCTGGTATTATATACTAACTAGGTCTTGTATCACTTTAGCCTGTTCCGTAAAACCCCTTCATAGTACCGGAAAAAAACACTAAAAACTATCAAAACTCATAGCAAATCTCTTTTCGTTTATTATGCTTATACATTTTATGTTAAAGGATACTCTCTTAAGTTGCACCTAATGCACTATGTTTGGATGTGTCATAGCTTTTTTTTAAACGAAAATTTTTTTTTAAACACAGGATTTAACTTCTTATATATTGATTTTAGATGCCTTAAAAACTTTTCATTTTCAAAGAAAATATTTTTTGTTTCGTATACTTTATTCTTATAAATTCTAAGCAAAAGAAAAGCAGCAAAGTTTCAATTTTTTTCACTTGGTGACAAGCTGTCTTGCAATGATGCCAACATTATGAACTCAACCTAGTCTATTTTATTTTATTTTAATTAGTAAAAAAATAAAAAATTTGTGGCAATTATAGATAAGTTACTTTTATTAGCTTTTCAGTTTTCAGTAATAAACACCATGTAATAGAAAATGCTTCTGGAAATGATAACCATTTTTGTAGAATATGCAGTTTGCTTATTGACAAATCTTAAGCCTAAATTTGTAGCGTTGTGTGATTTTTTCGTTATTTTTTTTTCTTTCGTTTTTATAACTCCTTCGAGCATTTACATTGTATTTGTATGAAGGGTTGAAATAAAATTATTATTATTAAATTGTACATAAAATCTAATATTGCATATAGAAAAAGGCTTATTCCTATCAAAATTTCCAAGCGGCAAAATTTTGCCAGTAAATAATGATTAAAAAAAGAAATTTTACAAGAAGAATATCAATATAATAAAAATACCATGGTTATTATAAATTTCCCAAGACAAGGATTTTACTGGCAATTTATAAGATTGATGAAGGACAAAATTTTCAAGGGGCGAATTCTACTTGAAAATTTTAAAGAAGAATAAAAAAACTTTAAAATGAACTATAAAAGAAATTTTAAAGAACATGAATAGTTAACAAATTTACTTTATAATTTCACATGAATGGAAAGCTGTACAATTCTGTTGACTGACATCTTCCAGATTCAAATATCTGATTGTTTCTCTCAAACTCGGAGCTATTATCCTTCCTAGCATTCAAGTGGAAGAAGTTTAAGGAAAAATGCTCTCAAGTCAAAAGCTATCTTGTTACGCTTCACCATTGAGGAGAATGCTTTATTTAGTAGAACACTATTCCTTCGTCTACAAATCTTGGCATTTTAGGACAATATCTTGGGATAAGATGGAAAATACTCAGCTTTGGTCCACTTCTTGAATGTGTTATGAGGCTTTTGCCACTGACAAGCCAAGATTTTTTTGATAAGATTCAAAAATCATAAAACCGGTCTATAAAAATGGACTGTCAAACTGACTAAAACCGGTGTCAAATTGACTAAAACTGATAAAACCGGTTTAGAAAAATGGACTGTAAACTGAATAACAGAAAATTTAAGACCACAATCCAAGACTTATGACAAGGTAATACCTTTTTTCTAAACCTTTTAATCTTTTTTTCTGTGAGGACCTTGATCGTCAGTAAAACTATATATTGATTAACTAGACTTTTGGTTGAACTGCATATTTATAATCCAGATTATGAAATTTAAACCTAGTTTGTCGGGTGGAAGAGGGCTATAATTCTTGGCTAATTGACAAACTAGCGGTGCAACCCTTTTACTACTCCCACTGCTCAGATTTGATTTATAATCAGTCACACCAATGACAAATTTTCAGGGAAACTAGAGTAAAGGTACCAAAACTGAAAGTTAAAAAGGCTGAAACCAGATATAGGTCAAATGGTGTTCTTTTGCGTTTGAGTCAGCCAACTGTAGTTATTATCTTTCAAGAAAGTTAAAAAAATACAATACTCATTTAATAGTTCTTACAATTGGAAAAGCTACGATATATTTCATCTATGTTGTTTGTAAGGTTGATGCCGTTTATACACAACACAAATATGCAGAATCCAAGCCAAAAGCCGAAATTTCTTAGTCCGACAATGAAAAGAGAAGGTGGCTATCTACAGTTTTCCGTCTTTCGACAAAATTTTGTTCGATCACGCCCTAAAACTCTTCTGGGTGAAAATTTACTTCTGGAAGTAAATTCAACTCAAATGAGGCTGCAAGCCAGAAAGGCACCTGTTACCAGCCGCAGCCATTACGACTTATCCAGTTTCAAACAGTTCGTGGTAACGAACTGTCAGTAAGGAGCGACACGGCTCAATGGTAACCGAAACTCTAGAAAACGGGTTTTTGATACCAATAGATACCTCAAAAGAATCAAATTTCAATGCTGATTTCAAATATATAATTTTCATCAAGTTTAGTCTTACCCATCAAAAGTTAAGTGCCTGAGAAAATTTGGCTGATTTTCGAAAAAAGAGGGAAGTCCCCCTACAAGTTATATAAACTTGATGAAAATCACACCTTCATATTCAGCGTATCAGAAAACCCTTCTGTAGATGTTTCAAACTCCTATATACAAAAATGTGGAATTTTGCATTTTTCGCCAGAAGAAAGATCACGGATGTGTGTTTTTTTTTTTTTTTTTTTTTTTTTTTTTTTTTTTTTCCAGGGGTGATCGTATCCACCCAGTGATCCTATAATATCGTAAGAGGACTCATTGGATCGGAAATTAAAAGTTCTAGTGCACTTTTTAAGTGACAAAAAAAATGTAGGGCAACTAGGCCCCCTCCCACGCTCATTTTTTTCCCAAAGTCACCTGATCAAAATTTTGAGATAGCCATTTTGTTCAGCATGGTTCAAAATATGATAAATATGTCCTTTAGGATAACTTAATGCCCCAAAGTCCCAGGGGGAGAGGGCTGAAAGTTATGAACTTTGCCCAATGTTAACATATAGTATTGGTTATTAGGAAGTATACGGACGTTTTCAGGGAGGATTTTTTCTGGTAGTAGGGGGATCGGTGGGTTGGGGGTTATTTGGGAGGATATTTCCATGAAGAAAGTTTTCATGGGGGAAGGGACATTGCTATGAAGGAGGCACCGGATTTCCCAGCATTATTTAAAAAAAAAGTCAGAAATTAAATATAGAAAAACAAGTTTTCCAACTGGAAATAAGGAATAACATCAAAACTTAAAACGAACAGAAAATATTACGTGTATGATTGGGTTCACCCCCTAGTCAGTACCTCGCTCTTTAAGCCAAAGAATTCTTAGTGCTTTCATAAGAGCTATTTATTCTAAATAACGGCCTTTGTAATTAAGGGGTCATTTTTAAAGAATTGGAACAAAATTCGAACTTCAGCTTAAAGAACGAGGTATTGACTAGTAGGCGAGCCCCCTAATATACGTATTAAAAATATATGAATATAGAAGTTCGTTATGTAAGTTAATTTGTAAGTTACGTATATTTATTACTAATAAAAACGTTCGTAAATAAAACTAAACAAGTTTCGAGAAAGCCATTTAACCAATTAAAAGTAAAATTAATATGCAATTTTTTTTTTATTATTCATGTACGGTGAGCCAAAATCAAAACCTGCATCAATTCAAAAACATTCAAAAATTAAATACAAAAAGCAAGTTTTTTTTAACTGAAAGTAAGGAACGACGTTAAAACTTAAAACGAACAGAAAGTATTCCGTATATGAAAGGGGCTGTCCTCTCTTTAACGCCTCGCTCTTTACACTAAAGTTTGATTTTCTCACAATTCTTATTTTTTTTAACAAATTCTCTTCAAGGTCCCGTGGGGGACCTCCACTTTTAACTGACCACGGTGCACACTTGGGCGTTACGTAAAGACAGGATCATGCAGGGAATTTTATTAAGACATCTTTTCCAAGACGTTTCAAGATTTCTACATGATGTATCAAGATATTTCAACAATTTCCTATTTTTCAAGACGTTTTTCGGGGCAATTTTTTCTTTAGCTCTTACGTAATAGGGGATGTTTATGGATGACGCATTCTAACATGACTTGTTTCTTCAGAACCCGAGGGGACCCCCGCTTTTAACTGAGAACAGCACAAACGTGGTTTGGTAAATAATACTTTTTTGAGACTTCATTTTTCTTTCAATAAGGTTTTTTCTCAGGGGGCCTTTATATTCTAATGATTTATGCCCTCATTAGGCCTCGAAAGGACATTTCCATCAAATGGAGTGCAGCATTAAACATCTGGACTATTGAAGTCTTTCTAATATTATGGTTCGTCTTATATATTCTAGGAAATAACCCTTGCACGCAAGGAGAGCCCCCAAGTTCCAATCGATTGAATGATTTTCAACCCTTTTCACATAAAACCAGAAAGCATTCCAATCCTACTGACTTTTTTATTATTAGATATACCTACCCTTTTCTGACGGGTTCTAATATAATCTAGAAAAGCTAAGTTACATAGCAGGTGTTGCGTTGTTTTGGTTTTAGATATTCCATTACGCAAATGTTTACATATTGAAGATGTCCTGGAACACGGAATCTAAAAAGACAACGACCATTGTAAATACACAATTTATTGATACAAAATGGGATAAAATTACGAAATCACAGAAAAAACAGATAAAATTATCACAAAAGGAAAAACAAAAGATGAAAAGGCCTATAAGGGATAAAAAAACTATAAAATCACAAAATCGCAGAAAAAGCACTTAAAAACACGACAAACAAAAAACAAAACATGAAAAAAGGCTTATTAAAGGATGAAGCATAAGCAAAAACATGCGTGAATTATAGAAAGATGGGGCTCTTAGCAGACGATTCCAGAGGAGGACGGATGATATTAGAGGCAAATTTAAGCCTTAAATTGAGGTTTTTCTGAAAATTTTTAACGAAAATTTAATGTTTTTTTTAGGGGCAAGACTATGCAACCCCAGCTGAAAAGTGCACATTTGAAATATTTTTTCTCTTCAAATTAAACATAATCTTGTTACAGCCAAATTTTTAGGCCCTATTGACAGCTTCCTTTTTTTTAATGAATAATCCCCTCATTTCAATGACTGCATGTTAGATTTCAGTCACCACACCACCAAAAAATTCATTTAACACCTCCACCTTAACCTTTAATCTGTATAAAATGTTACTCCAATCAATTCACGCCACAGTGACATTATTTGACTGCCCCGTGACAACCCTATTTTACATATTATCATTTCTAATACATTTTCCAGAATTTTCTTGCTAAAAATCACGTATTAAATCCAATGATTATGTTTTTCAAGTCAACCCTTTCATGATGCTCTTCAAAATATCTCACACCACCACGGAATTACACACCTGCCCCTCCCCTTGTCATCCGAGTGGCACCTTCTCCTCACCCCTAGGTCATTTTCAACCTTATCCCCCGAAAACAAGCTTGTAAATCTAAATTGAACACTTTTTCTGTTTGAACAGCGAGACATAGCATTTCATTGCTAGAATGTGATGGTCCAAGTTCATTCACGCCATTTGGAATTAAAAAATTCTTGAATGATCCATCTCCTTATTTCTCATTGGCTTATATAAACATTTACTGCATGGTGGCACCTTGTGACATATCTTCATTTAATCGTTTTCAAACGTTTGATTACCCAAATTGATATATTTTCTATTTTATATTGCTATTTTTTTCGACAAGTCCCAAACTATACCACGCTATGACTGATCCATGACACCCTCTGACTCCTCCTTGTCAACCCCAAGACATTTTCAGAGATTATTTGTTAAGAATTATGCGTTCAATCCATTGATTTAAGTTTTTTTTGGCATTGATCGCAAGCCAAACCTTTCATGTTAATCTAGCATACCCTAACCTAGCGTATTTATATTAGGTAAACCTAACCTATTAGCTAGTATAAAAAGGGTTGAATACTTAGAGTTTTTGTGAAACATCAACAAAGGTAATACAGACATGATAAACCATGACACAACACTACAAAAAAATATTCTAAGTCATACGTTTCAAACGAAAAACATCCAAATGGACTTTGAAACATCAACTGAGGTATCACAGACAAGATCAATCACGATACAACACTAAAAAACATCTTAAGTCATACGTTATAGACGAAAAACATCCAAAATGTACTTTCTAACGTCAATAGAGGTAACAGTGACATATAAAACACGACATAGCACTACAAAAATATCCTAAGTCACATGTCTTAAATGAAAAAACTTCCATAGTGCACGTTGAAAAATCTACAGAGACAACACGGACAAGATAAACCATGACACAGCACTACAAAATAAATAAGTCATACCTTTGAAACGGACAAACTTCAAAAATGCACTTTGAAACATCAACAGAGGTAACACAGACGCGACAAACCACGACAATACACTGCCAAAATATCCTAAGTCATACGTTACAAATGAAAAAACTTCCAAAATGTACCTTGGAACATCAACTGAGGTAAACCAGACAACATAAAGCACGAGACAACACTACAATAAAACCACGACACAACACTGCAAAAATATACTAGGTCATACGTTTTAAACGACAAAAACTTCTAAATGCACGTTGAAACATCAACACAGGCAACAAAGACAAGATAAACCATGACGCCTCACTACAAAAATATCCCAAGTCACACGTTTCAAACGAAAAACTTCCAAAATGCTCTTTTAAACATCAATGGAGGTAAAAAAGACAAGATAAACCACGATACAACACTACAAAGAATATCTTAATTTATATGTTTTCAAACGAGAAAAAACTTCCAAAATGTAATTTGAAACTTCATCAGAGGTAACACAGATAAGAGAAACCACGACACAACATTTACAGAAGGTATCCTGTGGCATACGCTTTTAACGAAACAACTTCCAAAATGCACTTTGAAACACCAACAGACGTAACACAGACACTTCTAAAATGCGCGTTGAAAACATCAATAGAGGTAACAAAGACAAGATAAAACACGAGATAACACTATAAAAATGTCATAAGTCATTTGTTTCAAACGAAAACATTTCCAAAATGCACTTTGAAACATCAGCAGAGGTAACATAGACAAGATAAACTATGATAAAGCACTAGAAAAATATCCTATGTCATATGTTTGAAACAAAAAAAACTTTCAAAATGCACTTTGAAACGTCAACAGAGGTAACACAGACAAGATAAACTACGAAACAGCACTACAAAAATATCCTAAGTCATACGTTTCAAACGAAAAAACTTTTGAAATACAATTTGAAACATCAATGGAGGTAACACTGACAAAATAAACAAAAAAAAGCACTACAAAAAAAGTCCTAAGTCATACGTTTCAAACCAAATAAAAACTCCCAAATTGACTTTGAAAACATATACAGAGATAATATAGACATGATAAACCATGACACAATACTACAAAATAATATCTTAAGCCATAAGTTCAAACGAAAAAAACTTCCAAAACGCGTTTTGAAATATCCAGAGAGGTAAGACTGGCAAAATAAACCAGGACACAACACTACAAAAAATCCTAAGCTATATGTTTCTAACGAAAAACAAAAATTCAAAGTGCACAATGAAACATCAACAGAGGTAACACAGACAAGATAAACCACGACACAACACTACAAAAACACTTTAAGTCATACGTTTCAAACGAAAACTTCCAAAAGGCTTTGAAATACCAATATAGGTAACCTAGACAAGATAAACCACGACACAACACTCAACAAGTTCTGTAAACAAAATCAGTTTCACGATGAGAGAAAAAAAAATAATGTACAAGTTTCACGGGGAGAAAAGACAACATGCAACAAATTTCACGAAAAAAAAATTAGCAGGTAACAAGTCCCCCGAACAAAAATCGGCAGGCAACAAGTTCCATATGCAAAATCAGTTTCACGAGAGCAAAAATCAATGTACGAGTTTTACGAAGAACATATTAACATTAACGAGTTTCACGAACAAAATTTGCACTCAGCAATTTCCACGAACATAAATCAGCACACAACAAGATCCATGAAGAAAATCAGTTTCGGTAGGAGAAAAGTTTCACGAAGAGAAAAAAAAGTCTCAAGTCTCACGATCAAAAATCACCAAGCTTCAAGTTTCACGAACACATATCAGCATGCAGCAAGTTCGATAAATAAAATCGGTTTTGGGAGGAGAAAATATCAATGTACAAGTTCACGAAGAGAAAAATTAGTATGCAAGAAGTTTCATGGACAAAAATATTAGCATGTGACAAGTTCCACCAATAAAAATCAGCATGCCATCAGTTCCATGAACAAAGCTTAGGCCCCCGGTTGAATTGTTTGCTAGGGTCCTCCGATAGTTAGGTTAGAACCCCTCTATTGTTATTTGCTCGCTAGGGGGCCCCAGTTAAAATGGATGCTTGAGTCCCGGTTGAATTGGTTGCTAGGGTCCTCCAGTTGCTAGGTTAGGGTAACCTCATTAGAAATACTCGCTATGGGCCCAGTTGAATCGGATACTTGGGTCCCGGTTGAATTGGCTGCTAGGGTCCTCTGGTGGCTAGGTTAGGGCTCTAAGGTGGAATTGATCGCTAGGGGACCCAGGTTGAATCGGATCCTTGGGTCCCGGTTGAATTGGTTGCTAGGAACCTCCGGTGATTAGGTTAGGGCCCCCCGTTGGAATTGATCGCTAGGGAGTTCCGGTTAATTGGATGCTTGGGTCCCGGTTGAATTAGTTGCAAGGGTCCTGGGGGATGTTTGAAAATGTTCTAGGGGGTGAAGAGGGAGGGGATTGCTACTTGGAAGGTAGGGGGTAGTTGCGTAATGACA
Organism: Artemia sp. Qi Xiang Cuo; assembly: GCF_049724085.1. Classification (NCBI taxonomy): domain Eukaryota; kingdom Metazoa; phylum Arthropoda; class Branchiopoda; order Anostraca; family Artemiidae; genus Artemia; species Artemia sp. Qi Xiang Cuo. The sequence continues at coordinate 65,414,391 of NC_142797.1, read as the reverse complement.
TGATGATATGAGATATTTTTGGGCATCATGAAAGGGCTGGCCTGTCTAAACATGAATCAATGTATATAAAATTATATGTTTTGTCAAGAAATGTTTGGAAATGCTGTTCAAAATAAAAAAAAAGTGTTCAATTTTAGATTTATAAACTTATTTTTTGTTGGGAAAAGGTTGAAAATGTTCTAGGGGGTGGCGAGGAGGTGCTATGTGGATAGTAGGGGGAAGCTGCGTAATGCCGTGGTTGTACTAGGCGTTTTAAGGAGCATCATGAAAGGGTTGGCTTGTGAACAACCTGAATCAATGTGTTGAATGCATACTGTTTAATGAATAATACCTGAAAATATCTTGGGGGTGACGATGAGATGTCAGAGTATGTCTTGGACGAGTCATAGTATGGCATAGGTTAGGAATTGTTGAAAAACAGTTGCAATATAAAACAGAAAATATATCCATTGGGGTATTCAAACGTTAGATAACGCTTAAATGATGATGACGGGTGTCGTAGGGCGCCACCATGCAGCCTTTTTTTTATAAGAACCAATGAAAAATAAGAAGAAGGATGATCCAGGAAATGTTTTAAACTCTAAGTGGTGTGAATTGCCCTGAACTGTCACATTCTGGCAATGAAATGCTAAGTCCCACTGTTCGAATAAAACAATGTTCAATTTAGATTTACAAGCTTATTTTTTGGGAGAAAAGATTGAAAATTACCTAGGGGTTAATGAGGAGGGGCCAAATAAATGAAAGGGGCAGGTGCGTAATGCCGTGGTGGTGTGAGGTGTTTTGAGGAGCATCATAAAAGGGTTGGCTTTCGAAAACATGAATCATTGGATTTAATGCGTGACTTTTAACAAGAAAATATCTGGAAAATGTCTTAAGACTAACAATTTGCAGTCAAATAATGTCACTGTGGCGTGAATTGCTTGGAGTAACATTTTATACAGATTAAAAGATAAGGTGGAGGTGTTAAATGAATTTTTTGGCTGTGTGGTGACTAAAATCTAACATGCAGTCATTGAACTGAAGGGATTTTTCATTAAAAAAAACTCTCAATAAGCCTAAAAATTTACGTCTAAGAAGATTAAATGTAATTTGAAGAAAAAATATTATTCAAATGTGCGCTTGTCAGCTGGGGGTACATAGTCTTGCTCCCCCCCCCCCCAAAAAAAACCTTGCATTTTTGTTAAAATCTCTCATAAGTACCTAAATATAGGGCTTAAATTTGCCTCTAGTAACAACCCTAATCTTCTGGAATTGCCTGCTAGGACCCCACCTTTCTTTAATTTACGCATATTTTTGCTTATAATTCATCCTTTTAAAAGCCTTTTTTCATGTTTTGTTTTTTGTTTGTCGTGTTTTTAAGTGCCTTTTCTGTAAAAAAATTGATTTTACAGTGTTTTTATCCTTTATGGGCCTTTTCATGTTTTTTTCCATTTTTAATGTTTTTAACTGCTTTTTCTCTTATTTCATGATTTTACAACCTTTTTTTTTTTACCAATAATTTATGTATTTACAATGGTCTGTGTCTTTTTAGATTCCTTGTTCCAGGACGAATTTTCAATATGTAAACATTTGCGTAATGGAATATGTAAAACCAAAACTACGTAACACCTATGTAACTTAACTTGTCTTAATACTATTAGAACACTGCAGAAAAAGGCAGGTGTATATAATAATGTAAAGGTCAATAGAATTGGAATGCTTTGTCCTAATGGGGACAAAAATCATTAGAATATAAAGGGCCCCTGAGAAAAAAATGTATTGGAAGAAAAATGAAGTCTAAAAAAACTATTATGTAAATACCCACGTGGGTGCTGTGCTCAGTTAAGGGCTGGGGTGCCCCTTGGGTTCTGAAGAAACAGGTCACGTTAGAATGCGTCAGCCACAAGCATACTCTTTACGTAAGAATTAAAGAAAAAAAAAAATGCCTTGGAAAGCGTCTTGAAAAAAAAGGTGTTGAAATTTCAAGAAACATCTTGAAGAAAAAATATCAGAGAAAACGTCTTGGGATGTCTCGAAACGTCTCGAAACATCTTGAAGATAAAATATCTTAAGAAACGTATTGAAATGTCTTTAAACGTCTTGAAAAAATGACTGAATAAAATTCGCTTCATGACGCTGTCATTACGTAACGCCCACGTGTGCGCCGTGCTCAGTTAAAAGTGGGGGTCCCCCACGAGACCCTAAAGAGACACTTCACGTGTGTGCGTCCATTACGTAATAGCCTCGTGTGCACCGTCATTAAGTTATTTCCGATAAATCTACCAAGTCACGTAAGATTATTTTATATTTATTAAGTCCTTCAATTTAGGCACGCTCCTCAACTCCAATCACATAGGTAAATATCACCTATGCCGTAACACCTGCTCTTGTGACCGGTTGTATTGCAGGGTGTTAAAACTAGGGTGTCTTTAAAATAGGATGCGATTAAAACAGGGCTGCAGTCGGAATCTATGACATGCACCTGCTCTCATGACTAACTGCATCGTGGGTCTCTTTAAAACAGGGCTCTTATAAAATGACGGGGGTGTGTTCTCTGAAAGTAAACATTCACTAACACCAGCGTTTTGTAGTTTTCCCCTATGGCTTAACTAGCACCTTCTGTCCGTTTAAAACAGGGACTGCTTGTATTGCACAGGTATGTCCGTTTAAAACAGGGGTCCGTTTAAGACCCAGGAGTGCGTCTTCCCAATTATAAACACCTGTATTACATAATACCTGCATCTCCTAGTCCCCTATTTTATAGATATACACGTGCACTACAATATTGCTTAGGTGCGCGTAATAACATCTTGAGCGGATAGAAGCTCTATTTATACACCCCCTCTGGGCCATTTTAAATCCACAATGGGGGTACAACTGACATTTACATAAATCGGTATTGTAATGACGTCATGTACTAATATAAAAGTCTTTATACATTTTACAGCCATAAAAGACGTCTTATTTATTATCACCCACGTCATACTATATACTTTCAAGATATCTGTAATATTTCAGAAACTACTATGGATATATTCCAATCCCTGGTTCAATATTTCTAAGAGCAGTACACGGAATTTTAAGGCTGGTGTATTGAGAATAGACAATTATTCATGGTATTATCTCCGAGTAACATTTATACGGCAAATCCTTAGCCTTGTCTTATTCTTATATGTTGGCCGGCAACTGATCGTTTTCTTTTATTACTTGGTTGTTGCTTTTTTTGTATAGCTTTTTTTCCTTATATTGTATTTTCTTGTATACCCCTTGTATCCCTGACCATGGAGGCTTTCGAGGGGGAATAGGAGAAGAGTAATGCCTTCGATGCAAATTTAAATCTATTCAACTGTATGAACATAATGATGCCAATTAAGGGGGTATACTTTTCCCTTGTATTTAGTTGCTCGTTCACTATATTTTTAAACGGTGGCGGAGATAAGTTGCAAAATGACATGTGATGCTTTCTCCCACATAGCATACGAAGGGGTTCTTCTTCAGTGTTTCACTGTTTGCCAGTATAGGGCATGTCGCTACGCTGCGTCTACAACAGAGAGCTTGAAGTGGAGGGGGTATTTTTTCTCTTATCTTTGACAATTTATTCTGATGCATGGCAAAATGCATTAACACTGATGTTACTACATTTACTACTGATACAACACTATTACTGTTACTACTTCTACTACTGTTACCACTACTACCGTGATATTAGTACCATTAGAGCCAACAAGATCAGCTCACCTTCCGATTCCTATTTTAGATCTTCAAAAGTTTTCAAACATTGTTGCAAAACCTAACACCAAATATGGATGCTGGTGACCATCAACTTTAAATAAAGGAGTCTTAACTTAAAATAAAGGATGTAATTCCAGTTTTTCCTGGAAAATTGAAAATATCATATCCAAGGTGTCAACAATAATTATGAAACATCGAAATCATTTTCTGGAGGTTTTAGCTGGGATGTACAGACTGACACATCAACCCTCCCTGTATAGCTTTAGAGGGACCTGAGATATCTTAGACACGCCCTTTTGACAACCTGGATGAACGCAGTGTCTTTTGATTTATTTCATCATGTCCCTTAATATTACTTGATAGTAGTAGAGTAGTAAGTACCATTTCTATGGAAGCTCTACACCTTTTCAAAGAAAGTCAGTACTCCCTCACATGGTATACACTACAGTTTCACGTGCACATTGCAAAAAGCTGGCAAAACTATAAAGTGACCAAACACGTTTTGAAATTGTAGTCAAGGTTGTATAAGACAAGCAGACTGGTTTTTGAGGCACTTTCATCATAACATGTTTTTTTTGTTTTTTTTTGGCAATTGACATTTTTTTCTGATAACAAGTACCATTCATTGCGATCGTAGCTCTATGTTGGCTCATTTTTTATACTGCAGCTTGTCTTCATTTTTGTTAAATAAAAATCTTGAATCTGGAAAATGAGAAAATAAGTATTTAAACAAAATGTACGATGCTGCTAATTAAAGAATAGTAGGCTACACTCAGAATTCTTTGATTGACATATGCTGTTAAATCACTTTACATAAGAAGCTAACTATATTTGCAAAAAGGGATAAGGGATTCGCGAATTGGTCTATACGAACGACAAAGAATTATATTGGTAAGTAAATATACTTTATTCCTCGACTAATATAACCTTTTTTATTTCCTAGCATTATTAGTTCCATACGGAATTTTCTATCATTTTGTGTTTCACACAGAAAGATGGACTTTTCTGTAAATATGCGAGCTAAAATAAATTCCACATGTCCATAACAGCTATTTCGATTAGAAAGTTAATGAGACGGTCATTTTATGTACGCGTGTGTATTTACTAAAGGGGGTAATTGTTCTAGAGAAAAAAGGAGGAGTTGGAAGGAAGGGGGTGCCCCCTATTAATATTCGGAATAAATTTCAAGTATAGGTAATAGTTGAAACTTTATAAAATAATGGATATTTCACATGGAAAATAAGCCCACTTTTTACCATTTCAAGCCTCAGAAGAAAATACGACAAAAGAAAATACGAATAGTGGAATTAAAAACAACCACTGATATCTGGGATACTGCACCACTAACCAAGGACGAGGAGATGCATCTCGTAGATAAAGCTTCTTCAGTTGAAAGGTATAGTTTCGTGAAGAGTTTGGATCATCAGGCACAATGCTATGAGTTAGACCCCTATTACGCCTTTTCATTTTAAATGTTATTACTGATCCGAGTAAAACCGATACCATTATACCTCATTCTTTTATTCTAACTTAACTTGTAGGAATAGCATTTCTAGAACAAGGATTCATTCCCTCGACTAAATCAGTTTATTCATGTATAATGATGAACAAAAGACTATTAATTCTCCGTATTCTTCTTCTTCTTCTTATCTAGCTAAACGTTGCGCTGTGTTTGTCACACCAACTAGTAAATATTTATCGGGCTTTTATTTTTTCTGTTCAATTATTTTCAGTGTAATCCAATATAATGCTATGGGGTAAACTAAGTTTTGAGGGGGGTAAAAATGGCAGTTATTTAATACTCGGTAAACATGTGACTTGAAATGCTTCATTAGAAATAGGTTATTGCTAATGATACCTCCTCGACAGATATTTTTTTATTGTATTTTATAGCTATTAGCCAAACGTTGCTCTGTGTTTGTCACTAGAACTAGTAAATTTTTATTGGACTTTTATTTTTTCTGTTCAATTATTTTCAGTGTAAGCCAATATAATGCTATGGGGTAATTAAGTTTTGAGGGGGTAAAAATGGCAGTTATTTAGCACTCAGTAAACATGTGACTTGAAATGCTTCATTAGAAATAGGTTATTGCTAATGATACCTCCTCGACAGATATTTTGTTATTGTATTTTATAGCTATTAGCCAAGCGTTGCTCTGTGTTTGTCACAAGAACTAGTAAATATTTATCGGACTTTTATTTTTTCTGTTCAATTATTTTCAGTGTAAGCCAATATAATGCTAGGGGGTAAATTAAGTTTTGAGGGGGGTAAAAATGGTAGTTATCAAGTACCCGATAAACAAGTGACTTGAAATGGTTCATTAGAAATAGTTTATTGCTAATGATACCTCCTCAACCGATATTTTTCATTGTTTTTTATAGCTATTAGTCAAACGTAGCTCTGTGTTTGTCACACCAACTGTTAAACATTTATCGGGGTGTTATTTTTTCTGTTCAATTATTTTCAGTGTAAGCCAATATAATTACCTCATTCTTTTATTCTAACTTAACTTGTAGGGATAGGACTTCTAGAATTAGGATTCATTCCCTCGACTTAATCAGTTTATTCATGTATAATGGTGAACAAAAGAATATTAATTCTCCGTATTCTTCTTCTTCTTCTTATCTAGCTAAACGTTGCGCTGTGTTTGTCACACCAACTTGTAAATATTTATCGGGCTTTTATTTTTTCCGTTCAATTATTTTCAGTGTAAGCCAATATAATGCTAGGGGGTAAATTAAGTTGTGATTTTTCCGTTCAATTATTTTCAGTGTAAGCCGGTATAATGCTAGGGGGTAAGTTAAGTTTTGAGGGGGGTAAAAATGGTAGTTATTTAGTACCCAGTAAACATGTGACTTGAAATTCTTCATTAGAAATAGGTTATTGCTAATGATACCTCCTCGACAGATATTTTTTTATTGTATTTTATAGCTATTAGCCAAACGTCACTCTGTGTTTGTCACACCAACTAGTAAATATTTATCGGGCTTTTATTTTTTCTGTTCAATTATTTTCAATGTAAGCCAATGTAATTACCTCATTTTTTTATTCTAACTTAACTTGTAGGAATAGGACTTCTAGAATAAGGATTCATTCCCTCGACTTAATCAGTTTATTCATGTATAATGGTGAACAAAAGACTATTAATTCTCCGTATTCTTCTTCTTCTTCTTATCTAGCTAAACGTTGCGCTGTGTTTGTCACACCAACTTGTAAATATTTATCGGGCTTTTATTTTTTCCGTTCAATTATTTTCAGTGTAAGCCAATATAATGCTAGGGGGTAAATTAAGTTGTGATTTTTCCGTTCAATTATTTTCAGTGTAAGCCGGTATAATGCTAGGGGGTAAGTTAAGTTTTGAGGGGGGTAAAAATGTTAGCTACTTACTACTCGGTAAACATGTGACTTAAAATTCTTCGTTAGAAATAGGTTATTTCTAATGATACCTCCTCTACAGATATTTTTTTGTTGTATTTTATAGCTATTAGCCAAACGTTACTCTGTGTTTGTCACACCAACTAGTATATATTTATCGGGCTTTTATTTTTTCTGTTCAATTATTTTCAATGTAAGCCAATGTAATTATCTCATTTTTTTTATTCTAACTTAACTTGTAGGAATAGGACTTCTAGAATAAAGATTCATTCCCTCAACTCAATCAGTTTATTCATGTATAATGGTGAACAAAGCTATATTAATTTTCTGTATTCATCTTCTTCTTCTTATCTAGCTAAACGTTGTGCTGTGTTTGTCACGCCAACTAGTAAATATTTATCGGGCTTTTATTTTTTCCGTTCAATTATTTTCAGTGTAAGCCAATATAATGCTAGGGGGTAAATTAAGTTTTGAGCGGGGTGAAAATGGTAGTTATTTAGGACCCTGTAAATATGTGACTTGATATGGTTCATTCGAAATTGGTTATTGCTAATGATACCTCCTCGACAGATATTTTTGTATTGCATTTTATAGCTATTAGCCAGACGTTGCTCTGTGTTTGTCACACCAACTAGTAAATATTTATCGGGCTTTTATTTTTTCTGTTCAATTATTTTCAGTGTAAGCCAATATAATGCTAGGGGGGAAATTAAGTTTTGAGGGGGGTAAAAATGTTAGTTATTTAGTACCCGGTAAACATGTGACTAAAAAAGACTGAAATTGATTTTTACTCCCAGAACTCAGATATTCAGGCGTCAATTCAAAAAGAGCAAAGCTCAATCATGAGACTGGCAGCACTGACATGAATTTGATGTGAGAAAGCGTAATTCACTATGCCTCACTAACACTTTGTAGTGAGCTAGCTGTAGCTTCTATGGTAAACACCATTTATCAGATAGCTTAGGGGGTTCAGCTTAACAGCGGGTTCAGTTATATATGGGCTCGATTATACGGGGGTTCAATTATACGGTGAGTTCATTTGCACGGAGGTTCACTTGCACGATGGTTCAGTTACAGGGGGTTTAGTTAAATGGGGTGGACTTGCACGGGGGGGGGGTGAGTTGCTTGAGGGTTCAGTTAAAGAGGGATCAGTTGCACTAGGTTGTTTTTTGACTTCGAAATTATTCAACTTTTTTTTGTTTACGTATCTTAAAATGACATAAAATATGGTTATGGCTCTAACAATTGTACTCTATGCTTGCCCAGAGACACGATGCGGTTTTCCTACCCCCTCCCCCTCATCTTTTTTTCTCTTGAAATTTTTTTATTGGACAAAATTCATTTTGGACTTCGAAAATATTCAACTTTTTTTGTTTACATATCTTAAAATGACATAAAATATGCTTATGGCTCTAACAATTGTACTCTATGCTTGCCCAGAGACACGATGCGGCTTTCCCACTGTTACTCTATGGCCGATTATCGACACTACCTAGTTTATTGCCTGTATTAAATCAGTATTTTTTACACAGTGGAACGATAAACACATAACTAATATCTCTAAAAAGTGAAGATGAAGCATTGTAAAAAAGTGTATTCACATGATAGTGTTATTGTAGCATTGAATGCTGACAAGAAGAAGTATTTAAACTATGAAACAAGTATAAGCGGTAGTACTATTGGAAATGTATGCGTGCATTGTTATGACAGTAAGGAGTTGAATTTCTTTGGAGTACCAAAAAAAATTCAACCCTTATGACGGTGGATATGCGAGATTGGGATTTCTGGAGATGATTGCACTCAAAGAGAATGCCAACATAAAAATAATAGATGATAAAGAGGGTTATCTTCTTGCTAGTGCTTGTGGTAACATGTTACCCAGTGTTAAACCATATCGTCAGCTTTCGGGTAATAGCATTCAAATGAAAGCAAAGACGAAAAGAAAGGCCTACTCTTCTACTAATTTCATAAGCCATATCTTGTCTACGTGTCGGAGCTATTACCTGTGTAAAAATAGTGTGATAATAGACAGTGAAATTGCTAGAAAAATAAAAGGGCATTGGCAGAAAATATCACTAAAGAATATAAAGATGAATCGATGAAAAACAAAGTACCAGCAAACGTTACTACCATTGATCAAACAGTCAATGAATCAAATAATACCAAAGATGAAAAGCATATTGAGCCTGTCGATGACACACCTATAAAAATTGTGTATGAGTCAAAATGGAATAATGATTATTCTACTGATTACGAACTAAGAGAAGACAATAGCTATAGTATCAAGAGAGAACATGGTGAACCATTTTATTGAACAGATTCAAAATGTCCAAAGTTGTTCATTGATATTAATAATGTATAATAATATATATTTTTTTGTATTAAAATTTTTTACGAATTTATATCGTTAGAAGTATAGTATTCCTTAAAATGTTATCTGTTAATTATTTTTAGATTACGCTAACATATAGAACGTATTGAATGTTTTATAATACTTCGAATATATAAGGGACAAAATTGACATACGTCGTATATTGGATAGATATGTTAACAAGAAGAAAATCTAAGCATAAGAATGAGTAAATTCCCTATCAACATCTATTGACATAAACATGTGATAGCATTGATAAAATCTAAGTATCAGAGTGAATAAATTCTTTATCAATGTCTTTTGACAGATACGTTTGATAACACTGACATAATTTAAGTATCAAATGGAACAAATTCGTTATTAACATTCTTTATCGATATCAAATGTCAGATTCGTCGGATAACATTGACAAAATCTATCTATTAGAATGAATAAATTCTCTATCATCACCCGTTGTGGGATTTCTCATTATGAAAAAATTGTAAGTAAGTAAGTAGCAAACTCTTTCTTGAAATCATCTCTTGGATACACAATACAGAAATTATAAAAAAAATGTAATTTCCAGACTTCATTTGCATGCAAAGGATACCGAGAGTTCTATGACTCCTCCCCGCAATGAATTCTAAGGGTTTTATGACTCCTCCCCACAATGAATTCAGATGGTTTTAGGACTCATCCCCCTAGCAATAACTCCATTCAACCTTGAGCGAAGGTATAAAAGTCTGATGAAGTATTTCTCAACTTAACAACTACATTAATAGCTTCCAAGATGATAGGACTGTATGACACAGAATTTATCGGTTTGAAAAAAATCATCTTGTGGTGTTATATTTGAATGTGCGTTTTTATTATTGTCTATGGAACTCAAAGAAATTGACTGTTACCATGGGATAGTGAACTATGATATGTTTGAGTATGATTAAAGCTAGTGGAGTACTACATTACGTCGTATAAACAAACTGGGATTCTACGATAGAGTGATTACCTCACTTAATAATACTGGTCAGGAACTGAGAAATGTTCAGGAGGAAGTCAGTGAAATTTGCAGCTTTTTCGGGGTTGAAGCACTCTACGTAAAGGGTAATGTACCTACAGATAAAGTTTTAATTCAAAAGTGTGACCCTAGGATTCCACTTTTCAATCTAAAAGAGTTTAAGTGTCCTAAATTTGAAGGGGCTTTTCACCGTCTTGAAGACGAGGTTAGGTTCTTCGCGCAGTGGATACCTAAAGACATACCTGATCGTGATAAATCGATAAGACATGGTAAAAACTATTCTATATCATGGGACCATCGTTTCTGGATCTTTAAGAGTGAACTCTAAGTACTATTTTTATGTAAATATGTGTTTTTTTTCAAAAAAAAATCTGTTAATATGTTTAAGTAATAAATATCTTTAAGCTTAACCCGTCTTTATTCTTTAGAATAGTTCTATTCATTTCATTAAATTATGAAGAAATTCTAAGTAAGTAACAATCGCTTTCTTGAATTCGCTTCCTGGACACAATACAGATATTTAATTCAAGAAATTATGATAAAATCACAATTAAGTAATAAACTCTTTATGGTTTTCACCTATTGGATACTCAATGCGGAAATTTCATTCAAGAAATTATGAAGAAATTGAAAATATGTAAATAACTCTTTCATGAAGTCACCTCCTGTATACACAATGCAGAAATTTCATTCAAGAAATTATGAAAAATTTTTAAGTAAGTAACAATGTGTCTGTGTGTGTGTGCAAGGCAGAGCGATTTCCTCACAAATTCCACGAGTTAATGCCCTCCTCCGCCCCACCGCAGCGGCCCCCGCGGCACTTCCCGGCCCCCGGCGCTCCCCGGCCCGCCGTAGCGAACTCACGTGGCGTTCCCCGCCCCGCCATGGCCCGTCGTGGAATTTGTGAGGAAATTGCTCTGCCTTGCACACACACACAGACACATTTTTACTTACTTACAATTTTTTCATAATTTCTTGAATGAAATTTCTGCATTGTGTATACAAGAGGTGACTTTAAGAAAGAGTTTGTTGCCTATTTACAATTTCTTCATAATTTCTTGAATGAAATTTCCGTATTGTGTATCCAATAGGTGAAAATAATAAAGAGTGTATTACTTACTTGCGATTTTATTATAATTTCTAGAATTAAATAACTGTATTGTGTCCAGGAAGCGAATTCAACAAAGCGATTGTTACTTACAATTTCTTCATAATTTAATGAAATGAATAGAACTATTCTAAAGAACAAAGACGGTTTAAGCTTAAAGATATTTATTGCTTAAACGTATTAACAGATTTTTTTTTGAAAAAAAACACATATTTACATAAAAATAGTACCTAGAGTTCACTCTTAAACATCCAGAAACGATGGTCCCATGATATAGAATAGTTTTTACCATGTTTTATGGATTTATCACGATCAGGTATGTCCTTAGGTATCCACTGCGCGAAGAACCTAACCTCGTCTTCAGGAAGGTGATAAGCCCCTTCAAATTTAAAACACTTAAACTCTTCTAGATTAAAAAGTGGAATCCTAGGGTCACACTTTTGAATTAAAACTTTATCTGTAGGTACATCACCCTTTACGTAGAGTGTTTCCATCCCGAAAAAGCTGCAAATTTCACTGACTTCCTCCTGAACATTTCTCAGTTCCTGACCAGTATTATTAAGTGAGGTAATCACTCTATCGTAGAATCCCAGTCTGTTTATACGACGTAATGTAGTACTCCACAAGCTTTTATCATACTCAAACATATTATAGTTCACTATCCAATGATAACAGTCAATTTCTTTGAGTTCCATAGACAATAATAAATATGCATATTAAAATATAACACGACAAGATGATTTTTTCAAACCGATAAATTCTGTGTCATACCGTCCTATCATCTTGGAAGCTATTAATGTAGTTGTTAAGTAGAGAAATACTTCATCAAACTTTTATACCTTCGCTCAAGGTTGAATGGAGTTATGGCTAGGGGGATGAGTCCTAAAACCATCTGAATTCATTGTGCGGAGGAATCATAAAACCCTTCGAATTAATTGCGGGGAGGAGTCATATAAGTCTCGGTATCTATTGCATGCTAATGAAGTCTGGAAATTACATTTTTTTTTATAATTTCTGTATTGTGTATCCAAGAGGTGAACCAAAGAAAGATTTTGCTACTTACTTACTTACAATTTTTTCATAATGAGAAATCCGACAACGGTTGATGATAGAGAATTTATTCATTCTAATAGATAGATTTTGTCAATGTTATCCGACGTATCCGACATATGATATCGATAAAGAATGTTAAAAAAGAATTTGATACTTAAATTATGTCAGTGCTATCAAACGTATCTGTCAAAAGACGTTGATAAAGAATTTATTCACTCTGATACTTTGATTTTGTCAATGCTATCCCAAGTATCTGTCAATAGATGTTGATAGAGAATTCATTCATTCTTATACTTAGATTTTCTCTTTGTTGACCTATCTATCCGATATACGATGTATGTAAATTCCTTTTCTTACATCTCCGATGTTTTAATAGACATTCTAAACGTTCGATATGCTAGCTTACTCTAAAAATAATGAACACATAACAATGTAATGCATAATATATTTCTAATGAAATAATGTCATGTAGAATATTAATACAAAAAAATATATATTATTATACATTATTAATATCAATGAACAACTTTGGACATTTTGCATCTGTTCCATAAAATGGTTCACCATGTTCTCTCTTGATACTATAGCTATTGTCTTCTCTTAGTTCGTAATCAGTAGACTAATCATTATTCCATTTTGACTCATACACAATTTTTGTAGGTGTGTCACCGACAGGCTCAATATGCTTTTCATCTTTGGTATTATTTGATTCATTGACTGTTTGATCAATGGCAGTAACGTTTGCTGGTACTTTGTTTTTCATCGATTCATCTTTATATACCTTAGTGATATTTTCTGCCAATGCCCTTTTTATTTTTCTAGCAATTTCACTGTCTATTATCACACTATTTTTACACAGGTAACAGTTCCGGCACGTAGACAAGATATGGTTTATGATATTAGTAGAAGAGTAAGCTTTTTTTTCGTCTTTGCTTTCATTTGAATGCTAATACCCGAAAGCTGACGATATGGTTTAACACTGGGTAACATGTTACCACATGCACTAGCAAGAAGACGCCCCTCTTTATCAACTATTATTTTTATGTTGGCAAACTCTTTGAGTGCAATCATCTCCGGAGATCTCAATCTCGCATATCCACCATCATAAGAGGCGAATTTTTTCGGTACTCCAAAGAAATCCAATTCCTTACTATCATGACAATGCACGCATACGTTTTCAATAGTGCTACCACTTGTACTTATTTCATAGTTTGAATACATCTCCTTGTCAGCCTTCAATGCTACAATAGCACTATCATGTGAACACAGTTTCTTAAAATGCTTCATCTTCACTTTTTAGAGATATTAGTTATGTGTTTATTGTTCCACTGTGTAAATAATACTGATTTAATACATGCAATAAACTAGGTAGTTTCGATAACCGGCCATAGAGTAACAGTAGGAAAGCCGCATCGTGTCTCTGGGTAAGCATAGAGTACAATCGTTAGAGCCATAAACATATTTCATGTCATTTTAAGATATGTAAAAAATAAAATTTGATTATTTTCTAAGTCCAAAAAGAATTTAGTCCAATAAAAAATTCAAGAAAAAAAAATGGGGGGAGGGGATGGGAAAGCCGCTTCGTGTCTCTGGGCAAGCAAAGAGTACAATTTTTTGAGCCATAAGCATATTTTGTGTCATTTTAAGATACGTAAACAAAAAAAAGTTTGAGCCTTCTTTAACTGAACCCTCATTCAACTCATCCCCCCCCGTGCAAGTCCACCCCATTTAACTAAACCCCCTGTAACTGAACCATCGTGCAAGTGAACCTCCGTGCAAGTGAGCTCCCCGTATAATCCAACCCCCGTATAATCGAACCCACATACAACTGAACCCCCTATGCAGCTAAACCCCCTAAGCTCTCTGATAAATGGTGTTGACCATAGAAGCTACAGCTAGCTCGCTACAAAGTGTTAGTGGGGCATAGAGAATTACGCTTTCTCTCATCAAATTTATGTCAGTGCTGCCAGTCTCATGATTGAGCTTTGCTCTTTTTTACTTGACGCCTGAATATCTGAGTCCTGGGAGTAAAAATCAATTTCAGTCTTTTCTAGTCACATGTTTACCGGGGACTAAATAACTACCATTTTTACCCCCTCAAAACTTAATTTCCCCCCTAGCATTATATTGGCTTACACTGAAAATAATTGAATAGAAAAAAAAGCCCGATAAATGTTTACTAGTTGGTGTGACAAACACAGAGCAACGTTTGGCTAATAGCTATAAAATACAATGAAAAATATCTGTCGAGGAGGTATCAGTAGCAATAACCTATTTCTAATGAAGCATTTCAAGTCAAATCTTTACCGGGTACTAAATAACTAACATTTTTACCCCCCTCAAAACTTAATTTACCCCCTAGCATTATATTGGCTTACACTGAAAATAATTGAAAGGAAAAAATAAAAGCCCGATAAATATTTACTAGTTGGTGTGACCAACACAGCGCAACGTTTAGCTAGATAAAAAGAAGAAGAAGAAGAATACGGAGAATTAATAGTCTTTTGTTCGCCATTATACATGAATAAACTGATTTAGTCGATGGAATGAATCTTTATTCTAGAAGTCCTAGTCCTACAAGTTAAGTTAGAATAAAAGAATGAGGTAATTATATTGGCTTACACTGAAAATAATTGAACAGAAAAAATAAATGCCCGATAAATATTTACTAGTTGGTGTGACAAACACAGAGTAACGTTTCGCTAATAGCTATAAAATACAATAAAAAAATATCTGTCGAGGAGGTATCATTTACAATAACCTATTTCTAATGAAGCATTTCAAGTCACATGTTTACTGGGTACTAAATAACTACCATTTTTACCCCCCTCAAAACTTAATTTAACCCCTAGCTTTATATTGGCTTACACTGAAAATAATTGAACAGAAAAAATAAAAGCCCGATAAATATTTACTAGTTGGTGTGACAAACACAGAGCAACGTTTGGCTAATAGCTATAAAATACAATAAAAAAAATCTGCCGAGGAGGTATCATTAGCAATAACCTATTTCTAATGAAGTATTTCAAGTCACATGTTTACCGGGTACTAAATAACTACCATTTTTATCCCCCTCAAAACTTAATTTACCCCCTAGCATTATATTGGCTTACACTGAAAATAATTGAACGGAAAAATCAAAACTTAATTTACCCCCTAGCATTATTTTGGCTTACACTGAAAATAATTGTACGGAAAAAATAAAAGCCCGATAAATATTTACTAGTTGGTGTGACAAACACAGCTCAACGTTTAGCTAGATAAGAAGAAGAAGATTAATACGGAGAAGTAATAGTCTATTTCTCACCATTTTACATCAATAAACGGATTAAATGGAGGAAATGAATCCCAACTCTAGAAGTCCTATCCCTACAAGTTAAGTTAAAATAAAAGAATGAGGTAATTTTATTGGCTTACATTGAAAATAATTTAACAGAAAAAATAAACGCCCGATAAATATTTACTAGTTGGTGTGACAAACACAGAGCGACGTTTGGCTAATAACTATAAAATACAATAAAAAAATATCTGTAGAGGAGGTATCATTAGCAATAACCTATTTCTAATGAAGCATTTCAAGTCACATGTTTACCAGATACTAAATAACTACCATTTTTACCCCCCTCAAAACTTAATTTACCCCCTAGCATTATATTGGCTTACACTGAAAATAAATGAGCAGAAAAAATAAAAGCCAGATAATTATTTACTAGTTGGTGTGACAAACACAGCACAACATTTAGCTAGATAAGAAGAAGAAGAAGAATACGGAAAATTAATAGTCTTTTGTTCACCATTATACATAAGTAAACTCATTTAGTCGAGGGAATGAATCCTTATTCTAGAAGTCCTATTCCTACAAGTTAAGTTAGAATAAAAGAATGAGGTAATTATATTGGCTTACACTGAAAATAATTGAACAGAAAAAAATAAAAGCCCGATAAATATTTACTAGTTGGTGTGACAAACACAGAACAACGTTTGGCTAATAGCTATAAAATACAATAAAAAAATATCTGTCGAGGAGGTATCATTAGCAAGAATCTATTTCTAATGAAGCATATCAAGTCACATGTTTACCGAGTACTAAATAACTACCATTTTTACCCCCCTCAAAACTTAAATTACCCTATAGCATTATATTGGCTTACACTGAAAATAATTGAACAGAAAAAATAAAAGCCCGATAAATATTTACTAGTAGGTGTGACAAACACAGCGCAACTTTTAGCTAGATAAGAAGACGAAGAAGAAGAATACGGAGAATTAATAGTCTTTTGTTCACCATTATACATGAATAAAGTGATTTAGTCGAGAGAATGAATCTTTATTCTAGAAGTTCTATTCCTACAAGTTAAGTTGGAATAAAAGAATGAGGTATAATGGTATCGGTTTTACTCGGATCAGTAATAACATTTAAAATGAAAAGGTGTAATAGGGGTCTAACTCGTAGCGTTGTGCCTGATAATCCCAACTCTTCAAGAAACTATACCATCTTTCAACTGAGGAAGCTTTATCTACGAGATACATCTCCTCGTCCTTGGTTAGTGGTGCAGTATCCCAGATATCAGTGGTTGTTTTTAATTCCACTATTCGTATTTTCTTTTGTCGTATTTTCTTCTGAGGCTTGAAATGGTAAAAAGTGGGCTTATTTTCCATGTGAAATATCCATTATTTTATAAAGTTTCAACTATTACCTATACTTGAAATTTATTCCGAATATTAATAGGGGGCACCCCCTTCCTTCCAACTCCTCTTTTTTTCTCTACAACAATTACCCCCTTTAGTAAATACACACTCGTACATAAAATGACCGTCTCATTAACTTTCTAATCGAAACAGCTGTTAGGGACATGTGGAATTTATCATAGCTCGCATATTTACAGAAAAGTTCACCTTTCTGTGTGAAACTCAAAATGATAGAAAATTCCGTGTGGAACTCATAATAGCTAGGAAATAAAAAAGGTTATATTAGTCGAGGAATAAAGTATATTTACTTACCAATATAATTCTTTGTCGATCGTATAGACCAAATCGCGAAGCCCTTATCCCCTTTTGCAAATATAGTTAGCTTCTTATGTAAAGTGATTTAACAGCATATGTCAATCAAACAATTCTGAGTGTAGCCTACTATTCTTTAATTAGCAGCATCGTACATTTTGTTTAAATGCTTATTTTCTCATTTTCCAGATTCAAGATTTTTATTTAACACAAATGAAGACAAGCTGAAGGATATAAAACGAGCCAACATAGAGCTACAATCGCAATGAATGATACTTGATATCAGAAAAAAATGTCAATTGCCAAAAAAAAGAAGAAAAAAAACGTTTTATAATGAAAGTGCCTAAAAACCAGTCTGCTTGTCTTATACAACCTTGACTATAGTTTCAAAATGTGTTTGGCCACTTTGTAGTTTTCCCAGCCTTTTGCATTGTGCACGTGAAACTGTAGTGTATACTATGTGAGGGAGTACTGACTCTCTTGGAAAAGGTGTAGAGCTTCCATAGAAATGGTACTTACTACTCTACTGATAGTTTCTACTGTTTTAGCAGAAGTGTCACGTTTGAGATATTATAAGTATGCTATTTTGACAGGCTGGATGCACATAGTGCTTTTTGATATAGTTTTTCATCTCTTGAAATTTGAAACTTTATACCAATAGCTTCTGCTGAAATACTGCAGACATGCCCTTAAGACTACCTGGATGCATATAATGTCTTTGGATTTAGTTCAACATCCACTTCAACATGCTTAGAAATTTTCAACTATTACCTTTAGACGCTTTTGAGATATTATAAATACACGAAAGTGTCAGTATAACACCCTTAGCCGTTCATAAGATACTTCAATAGTCCCTTTTAACAAACTAGAAGCACAAGGTGTGTTTTGGCTAGTTCGATATCCCCCTCAACATTCCCTGAAAGTTTCAACACAACACCCTTATACATTCCTTAGATATTCCAGTTATACCCTTTTGACAACCCATATGCACGCAGTTTCGTTTGATTAAAATCCACATCTTCTTCAGCATTTCCTTCAAGTTTCAACTTAATATCCTTATCCATTTGTGAAATATTGCAGGTCCCCTCTTTCAACAGCTATGTTGAACATAATACATGTTGCTTTAGTTTAATATTCCCCCTCAAAATGCTCTAGAAATTTCAGTTCATTACCCTTAGCCATATCTGAGATATTGCAGATACGCCTTTTTGATAACATGGATGCACATGGTGTCTTTTGATTAGTTCAACATCCCCATCAACATACCCTGAAACTGTTTGCTTAATTCTCCTAGTGGCTACTGAAATAATGCAGATACATCTTTTAGGAAGCTTGCATGAATATATGCTGTTCATTTAGTTTACCCTCCCTCCCCCTTCAACATGCTTTGAAGGTATTACCTTATTACCCTTAGCCATGCCTAAAATAATGCAGATACACCCTTTAGCCAACCTGCATGCACGTAATGTCGTTTGATTCTGTTCAACGTCCCATTCGACTTTCATTGGAAGTTTCAAATTAAAACCCTTAGCCTTTTTGGAAACCCAGGATAAATATGCTTCCTCTCTCAATAATAAAGTCTATATGTAAGAAATGCCCAAGTTGCAAAATTTACAGCCCTAGCTCCTGGGGCCGTGTCAGTTTATGTTATCGCTGGATGCATAGTTATTGGATCTTTCGACTATTATGAAAAAGTAGCTAGCTAAAATATTTGAGAAGATGTCTTTGGTTTTTGGGCGGAGACTAGCAAAAACAGCGTGGGAGGGGAAATGACTGCACTCTTATTACTTATGAATCTTAAAAAGGGCGATAGAACTTTCAATTTCTAGTTTATTGAGTCATCTTAAATGAGTCTGCGACAACTCCTGCAATACGAAGTAGCTCGGAAAAAAATATAACAATTATGCATTGAAGCCACATATCTATTTATTTAGACAGTGCTATTAACCTGTATATGAAACGTAAACTTATATGATCCTGGCACTACTACTACTACTAACAACTCACCGCAGCACCAAGCCGTCTGAAACCAAAAAAGCTATGCCCGCCCCTCCTCCACCCCAATCTATTCAAAGCCTCCCTTTTTACACCACCCACGAAGTTTCCAATTCCTATAAATTTTTCTTTATGACGTCCTCCCACCCCAGATGAGTACAACCTGATTCTGCTTTCCGTTTAGCCCTAGATGGTTGGCCTAAGAGAACTATCTTCGGCAATCTGTCATACGTAAAATCATTGCCACTTAAAATTCTAAATTATTATATATTGCATATTATAATATATAATAAACCAGAGATTCATGTTTGGGGTTGGTACAAGCCCTTCGTCGTGTTAATGATAAATTCAAAACAAAAATAGAAATAGTGCCTCATGTTCAAAATCTCTTGTTTGGACTCCGTTGCCAGGAATACTTTTATACTCTCTTGTGATTATGCATGCTGGGAAAGAATTAACCAACTATAATTTTGTTAAGTTTAATCTCACATGAAATTTAATTTTTCAGTTTGTGACAAAGATGGTTGGTTCAAAACGTCTTCCATCAAAACAAAAATAAAGTAAACATTAGACACAGTCTATATAATTATATTAAAAAGTATGACTAAAATTTAAAGATTTGTTTTGTAATTTTTTATCGCTAATATCTTAATAAACTCTATTTATCTTATTCTTCGTAGCTTCTTTCTTGTCCAACCGCAATCAAATCCTGTGACTGCTCACAAAAATATCTATCAGAGCACTTAACATGCACAAAACATAATAATTTAATGGTGATTATTTTTTTATAGCTACATAAAGAGGGATTTAATAACCATACTACTCCCTCTTAGTCGAGCAGAAACAGTGGGAAAGCTGGTATTTCTTCCCCTAGACTCAGATTGCAATAGTATCCACTGATTGCACAAAATATTGCTTCATTGATTCACTAAGTCATTACCATCTTTTTTGCAAAAGTGTTACTTTCAAATTTTCAATAGCCCGCGCGTGACGCTAAGCATAAGAAAAATAAGCGTGAACAGATTTTTGAGAAAATGGAATAAAATAAAAATAACAAACCGAAAGAACTAAATATCTAAAAGGTCTGAATTTATTTTTAACACGAAAAAAAACCAAACTGTGTGAATCAAAATCAGAATATCAGCAAATTTTAACAAGAAGTAAAGCAAAAGCAACTTATTTTACTAAAAACTATGTAATATGGAAAATTACCACTTAGTAAAAGTGGTAAATACTGTGAAAAATTTAATAATTTGTGTGAATGACTCCCCCTTCCTCCCTGGAAAACCAGCATTCACAGATATAATCTATTGATCTATTTCACCATAATTCTGCCCGAACACGAGAAAAACAAATTTGACTATGAATGGGTTTGGATTAAAATTAACCAAATTTTGTTGCTAAAGTTAAGACCAAAATTCTCCTAAATTTGATAGTCTTGTTCTAAATTTTCATATATTTTCTAATATTATCAATCTTTTTCTCTCAGACTTTTGATTTGAGGTTGAAATATAGGTGATATTTAAGTTTAGATTTTGAAAATCAATATTCCGAAAAACAATATAGCATGATTCAGGCTAAACAAAACATATTCTCAGACCTTAACCCCCCCCCCCCCCGAAAAATTCCACTATGTTTCTCCTCCCCCCTTTAAGTGTTCCTGCAGGTGCTCACATCCGTAATTGAGTTTTTGCTATGCCCTTGTTGAAGATATTCTGTAATTATTTTTATCTCGCTCCTAACAGCAGCGTCAAAAAGCCACTAGAATGTAATAGTCTTTTTCTGGTCTGTCTAATTTAAGGTCTTGGAACAAAACTCTGACTTTAAGAAACCTATCTCCGTTAAATCAGTAACTAAATGAGACTAAAGATCCTGTTGACTCGAGGGAAATTGACCAATTCCCAGCAAAAAAGCTAGAAGAGAAAGAACCGCAAATAAATGTCTGAATTCTGCTGATTTGACTCTAGAAAAATGGGACGTTTGCAGTTTAGTTTGAAAGCTTGTCTTCCACTTTCTAATGCCAGTAAGCCCTGCTTCATCATTAAGCCGTTTGCATGAAAACTCTTTTTTTTAGTATCCCATTTTGGATTGGAAATTGTTAGGCCTTATTTTGCTGAAAATGAAAGGCTTTCCTTTTATATTGTAGGCATATGACTTCTTTATTAGTGTGTCTTTGTTATTTATATTCTTTTTTAAAGATCAGTGAAAAGAGGAGTAAATATATTATGAGTCAATAACTTGGAGAGCAACAGAAAAGACTGCGTACCAGTCTCATTTTGTACATAAGTTCGTTTTTTTGCTACATATTTTTCGGAGCTTTGGTAAGTCAACTATTTAGTAATCCACGTTCGGTAATTTGCTATAGGTTAAATGACTAATTAACCATGATTCAACTTGTATATAAAATACAAAAAATATCATATCAGAAACTGATATGAGAATGTAATAAAATTTTTGGTGTAATGCAGTAACAATTAGCGTAATGTTCAGTTCTGATGGTAAGAGTAATTGAAATTCTTTTATAAGAATTTCTATTATTTTTGTGAAACTTATTAAAAGCTCAATACAGTATATACACACAATACAAAACTAATCTTCCAATTAAATAAAAATAGTTTTTTTCAAGTGAAAGTATTAAACGCCATCAAAATTTAAAGCAAACAGAAATTATTCCGTATATTAGTTAGAGTGCCTCACGTAACCCCCCGCTATGATATAATGCATGCCAGTATAGCCCATGAGCTCCAGAGGCTACATAAATACCCTTTAAATAGTTCTCAGAACTTTTCCTCGGTAGAATTTGGCCTGGTTCTGGCCAAAAGGACCAAATTTTATTGCAGTTTTTATTCGTAATTTCTTTGTTTAATTTTCATCAAGATTGCACCCCTTTTTGGGGAATTTAACCCTTTTTTCTAAAAGTATACAATTCTTCATATGCTAATAGCAACAAATTGCGACTTTAAATTCAATAATTTTGCTTATTTAGAGTTAGTATAAATGATAGATTTAGTTCTTTAATATATTGGACACCCTTGTTTCTCAGAGTTCGATTATTTATTGAAAAAAGAGTGGCTCTTTGCTGGAAATTTGTCAATACCAACTGTTTTACTCAAGGCTCTCTGAAATTTCAGGAAGGCTACTAATCCCTCCTTCAAGCCCCGTTTTTCAAATTCATGTTTAGTTATACAAAGTCTATATTAATATATGAACTAACTGCTTTACTCTAACAAACTCAAAAGAAACTATGTTCTTGTAATAATTTCAAATTGTTTGAACCCTAAATTATAGCCCTATTTCGGATTTTAGGTCAGAACTCTTTCTGTTAGAGTCCTAAAAAAGTTTTCAGCAGCTACGGGGTATCTATTAAATAGCGAAACGGGCATTAACAAAAAACTTATAATCTCATTATCGTTAAATCGGATTATCTCAAAATGTCATATTTGTTAATCTGATCATTTTCTTAGAAGTATCTTTGCGGATCAAAGCAGTTCAAGGCATTAATTATCAACCCCTTTGGCTTCGACGTAATCATGACTTTCGAAGTCAAAATGTGCCGTGAAGCATCAACACGAACAAAACCCCCCTTTGGCTTTTTCCTAGACTTTCGTTCATCTGTTTATATTGCCTTTAAACAAATTTATTGAACAAACATTTAGCTCTTGAAAACAAACTAAGGTGAAACAAATCCAAATATAGGGAAAAAAGATATGACTGAGCGCAATTCATCAAATTTATTCTAATAAGTACTTTATCGATAAGATATTGTATGCTGGTGTGTTTAGTAAATTTTTTACAACGTGACCTATGGTTAATACACTTGTTTCAAGGCAAGATCATTTTACCAATAATAAACGAACTGAGAGAGAAATATATGTGAAAATTTTCACTCGCCTAAAAAGAAAAAATAACTATCCTATATTGGTAATTACCCTCGCAATTTAGAAGTTAAGTAAAGAAAAGAAAGCTCAGTGGCAAGTGCACTTTAATTTTCTGACTTACATCTGTGATTTATTTCTGTAGGTCAATCCTATTTTTTACTTGGGTATCTTCCAAAAAGTAATGACAAATAATCCTACTTTTTGAAACTTAGTTTATTCCAATGCATGCGCGTCAATTGGGGAAGGGACGTAGGGCGATTTTCAATTGCCCCCTAGGTTCCTCCCTCGATTCTTAAAAAATTTTGTTTTTTTCATTTAAAATGCTCTTTTTGGTATTTTCAATGAAAAACCAAAATATTAAAAAAGTTGTCCCCCCATTATATCTTGAAAAGTACCTTATCTCCTTACTCTTTGGAGATGTTAAGCTATTCAAAAAACGAATTTTTCTTAGGTGGAACATTTGTATTTTTTTAATGGTAATATTTACAAAGTCAAAGCCACTGTCAATATAATAGAATTGACTTAAGTGAAGTTTTCCCCCAATATTATTGTTTTTATTTTGTAAAAGTTATTTTTTAAAGAAATTTTAAAAAGTTACAAAAAAATTATGTTGCAAAATTTTAGTTAGGCTGTAAGAAATTAAAGAAAGGATTATTTGATCTGACATTTGAGTTCTAGTGCACTTACAAGAGCCTAAACCTATAAGGCAGGCTATCACCGTAATGTATCCTGGATGTCTCTGTGTCCCCAAACAGAGTCGAATCAATGATTAAAAACGACCGTTTTAATTGGAACGGTATAACGACCCACAAAATGTATTTCTAGGGTTATCGAGCCGTGCAGACCCAGGGAAAAGGTCAACATTATACAAATAGCCAACTTCAAATAAAGACTTCGGACATAAAATTCAATATAGAATTGGTCTTTTTTTTTTAGTTCAATCTTTGCGATCTCTTTGGCTGAGAGGCCAAGAAAGGCTTTTACGTATTTGCCTTAAACGACTAAATTAAAAAGGAATATTCCTTAAATGGTTTCGTATCTGTTAATTATAGCATCCAAATAGAAAAAAATAGCTAAATTGCAGAAATGGGCGTATAGGAGGCACTATAGTTAAATTATTTCCGCCTTTTTTTAAAATTGAGCAGAACCTGGATGACTTAGTTCTAACTGACTTATTTGTGCTTGTGTCAGGACGAAGCTTGTGTCTCTTCAACCCTCCATAGCACTATTATTTAGCAGACGGTTGAGTGTCATTCTGCTCGGTAAGGTGACACTCAACCATCTTCAGTATGTGATGAAGAGATCTCCAATCATTATTGACTCCATAATCGCCTTTGGCACCGGAATTACATTACCGTCTTACCGGAATTACTTTACCGGAATTACCGTCTTACATGTATTGGTTTAGGTCTTCGTATGCCCTCTTCCTATCCTATTCCAACGAATTATGCTTTAATTCACAATTACCTGTTAAAGCTCAGTTTTGGTCTTTAAGAGAACATTTCTTTGCCTCTAAAGGTCTTTCCTCAGTTTCGTAGAGCTGAAGGTGTTTTCTCTACTGCGGCTATCTGATATGTTACTTTAAGATCCGAGATATTTACTTCTAAATGAGCACCTTCTGTATTAATATACTTTGCCAGAACAATATTTTGATAATAATTGACTCGACTACTTCCCGGACAATTATTCTGCTCAGCAAGATATCTAGGTTCTTTCGAAAATGTTCAAAAATGAAGACATTCAGCGCAAATGCTAAACAATTTCTGCTGAAACTCCACGATTGCAGCTATCTGGTATGCCAGTTAGAGAATCTAGATTTTTGAATTACCTTCATAACATTCACAAATACCATTCATATAGGAATATCATTCGCCAGCTCAAAAGTTTGATAATAATTAACTGAATTATTGCCCAGATAATTCTTAAATTCCATAAAATATCCAGGTTCTTCCTCACTTGCACAAAACTTATGGTATTTAGTGTAAATGGTCAGAAGTTGAAGAAATTCTGCTCTAAAATCACCTAATCTAGCTGCCTGGTATGCCATTTCGAAATTCCTAATATTTGAACTAATAGGCCATTTCTGAACCAGCAGTACCTGCAGATATACCATTTACCAGTAAAATAGTTTGATAACATTTCAGTCATTTCCCTGATAATTCTTTTGCTCTACAAGATATCCTTTGGGCTTCCTCTTTTACTGACACAAAATTGATGATCCGATTATTGTTATTCGACATTTACTCACTTTGCTAGAAATATCACCATAGATACGAACTTTTCACCCCTTTCTACTGCTGCTTAAATTTCGAAATGAGACACAGAAAATATCATAAGCAATTACAACTCTCTAATTTCTTTTGGAGATGTTTGCTTGGTCACACGTGGCTTTTTAGGTTTGGGAAACTGAAGAGTTCATCATCGAATTAAAGACAAATAAAATACTTCGTTTATGAACACTATCGTGATGTGTTATCTCACTATAATGACGTCCAACGCATCAATCCAAAGAGCATAAATACTGAAAATTAGGAATGAAAAATGTGTATTATTTTTTTGAAGGAAATGGTCTAAAAAGAGAATCATGTTTGAAATTAAAAAAAAAATGTAATATAAAGATATAAAATGAGCCACAGGAAAATTATAATTGTTTAGATGTCTGGGTATATGGGAGTTGCCTTTATTTTAAAGCACTTTTTTCATTCTAGACAGATTAAAATAAATGACAAAAGGGGGTTGATACTTTTTGGTAAGCAAGGAAACAACAAATCAATATCTGATGTCCTTAGAGCTAAGAAAATTAATTGCTAATCAAATAGTATTCTACAAGCTAACTCAAATTAAAGGGTAGGGAGAAACAGTCTAAAATTTCAAGAGATTAAAAAACTCAACTTAGAGAGAAGTGAAGTAAAAGCCCAATTTGACAAAGATATTCTGTAGTGTAACGTATTCGGAATTATCACAGCCAAGATTTACTAATTTTTATTAATGTGTGGTCGATGGACAAGGAGGGAACATTGCACATGAAAAATATTGCAAGGAAAATATTGTTATAAAATTATAACAATAATTTTGACTGGAGGGAGCTTTATTTGAAACTGACTGGGAAAAGATTAAGCCTGATTTCATAGTTTTTTTTATTATACCCATTTTTGTTCCTTTTTATTATACTACTTACTGACTATTTTGACTGTTTACTTTTTTTGATTATATCCATTTTTGATGATATCCTTTTTTTCAAAATTTAAAACCTCTGAAACTACAGCAATGGTAGGTAACTCATTTTTCAACGTCAAGTTGAATTATGTATTCTAATCTGCAAGTGAACTTTATTCCCAAAAGGATGCTTTCTCGTACTTTCCAATTTAAGGCCAAAAGACACTAGGGAAAAAATTTACTGAATTAGTTTAAAGTTCCATGTTCTTGTTCTTACTTCCCAGCTGACTCTTTTCTAAGTAAACAGTCATTTAATATATGCTAGTTTTCACTTTTGTTTTCCCAAAAGCTTAAGATGGTCATCTAAACTATTCTCGTTGTATTACAGTCACTCTGGGCAAGTGCCTATTTTATGTAGCAACACAAAAATCCAAGTCCTGGAACTTGTATAATATACCCCCTACCTGATATTCTTCTAATAGGTATCTCTGACGCTCAATCCTAATGAAACAAACCAAAGTAAGATAAAAAATATAATACTTTATAAACAAATTTGGGCTTTATAATTGCACATTAGGGGGGGGATTAAAGTATAGCGGGTTTGCATGCCTAATATGTTAGGTATACTTATTCTGCAAATTATGCAGCAAGAATTGTTTTTTAACTTCTCACTGTCCAGATAATTTACCCCTCCCATATGTTCAAATATATAGCCAAATTAAATATTTTCCATCTATTCTATCACTAATCTTTGTCTTGTCTCACGCTAAGCTGAAAGAAACTAACGAAAAAAAAAGATTCTATAATGCGTCAATGAATGATTTGTCAATGAAATTCAATGAATTGTATCATACAAGGATCAAATTCTCATTTAATATAATCAAGTTAAAAAATAGGAACGTGGGTGAAAACTCAGCAAAAATTAAGCTAAAACCGTGCGGCCCCTAACTGCTTTCAAAGGTAAAATTTTCCCTCGTGGGTGTTGTTGCCTTGGGGAATCAAAAGATTATTAATGTTTAAATCTAAGCAGACGAAAAGCCTTATTATATTTAACTAATTAATTTCGTTTATTTGTTTTCCCAATCCAACGTGGTAACACTGACATAAATGTGATGGCCAACCAGTTTTTTTTTTAGAAAATGGCGGTTTTTAGGTATGAATATCTAAGTTAGGCTTAGGATTCAGGAAAATGTTTTTATTTTGATGTCCTTGGTAATCTTAGCTAATTTTAATTCTAAAATTGGTGTTAGATAATCTAATTCCTCGGAACTGTGTGGAAATTTCAGCTTTGTCATTCGGGATTCTCCCTGGAGTATCTTTAATTCTGGCGCTTGGACAATAAACTCACGTTTTACCTCGTTTCACCTGTTTAGAACTTGTCATATTCGAGGAAAGCAAATTCAGCAAAGTCAAGACATGATAATTTACTATTATATATTTATGTCTGTCGTTGACGGGATTTTGCGATAAGCATGAATATTTATCCAATAACATGCTTCTTAGCGAGGTCACTTTTCAGAACGTTTTATCTATTATTAAAAATAAAAAGTATTCTTGTTTTTGGTCTAATGCCAGTACAACGAAAAAAATGTCTTCAGATTATTGCATATCTTTATCTAGCTCACTAATACATTCTCCTTTTTAATGGTCCGTGATTGAATAATAAAACAAGTTTTTTTTCAAATGAAAGTAAGAATCGAAATTAAAACTTAAAAATAACAGAAATTGTTACGTATATGAGGGGGAATATCCCCTCCTCAACCCCTTCGTTCTTCGTGCTAAAGTTTAATAATGCTTAAAAAATACTTCTTATTTCAAATAAACGGCCATTGTTTTTCAGAAGCTGCTCTTAAAAGGATTAGAAGAAAGATCCAAAATCTAGCATACGGAATGAAGGATTGAGGTGGGGGCAACTTGTCGTATATGGAAAATATTTTTTTCGTTTTGAGATCTATTGTCACTCCTTACTTTCATTTGACAAAATTTTTCCTTTTATCAGATTAATTTTTTATAATTCCCTAAAAATAAATTTTCCAAATAAAAGTGAAGAGCCATATTAAACTCTAAACCATCAGAAATAAAGTATTATTCAAACTCAAAACGACCAGACAATTACTATTAAAGAATAGATGAAAACCAAAACGAACATAAATCAAAATGAATCATCAAATCTAATATAAAGATAATAGATACAAATAAATAAATAGATATAAGATAAAAATAAACAAATAAATAAATCTTAAAGTGTATAAACAGTAAACTGAATATGGAAGCCAACTTAAATGAACAAAAATTAAAATAAACAGGAATTTGGGTCTTGCCCTCTTTCCCCTATCATAACTATATAAGTTGTAAAGTAAATTTCATAATTTTGTCTTATTGACTTTAATAATAAAAAAATTTTAAACCAAAAGTAATGAGCAACATTAAATATCAAAACGAACAGAAATGAATCCATATATGTAAGAGGTGGCCCTCCTCCTCAGTGCTTTGCTCTTCACGCTAAAGTGTTTAGCATTTTTAAAAAGCTTCCTATTTTAACTAAATAGCCCTTGTGTTTCAGGAGTCGTTCTTAAAAAATTGAAACAAACAGTCGGACTTTAGCGTAAAAAGCAATGTATTGAGGAAGGAGGCAGCCACTTCATATACGAAATAATTTTTACTCTATTAAGTTTTAATTTTCCTGCTTACTTTCAGTTCAAGTAACTTTTTTTTATTTAATTTCCGATCGTTTTTCAAAGGGTGCCGGTAAATCTGGTTCACCCTTAATAAAAAATTCCCTCCCCTCACGAAAAACTCCACCCTGCAAAGTTCCGCTCACGTAAAATTCCCTCTGTATAATTCCCCTTCCCCTCTGTACAATTTATTGCAGACGATTCAGCCTGAAAAAAAAATTCTCCTTGCCATTTTTTCATTTGAAAAGACTTTAATTTCTAATCAATTTTACGAGAACTCTAAAAATTCCCCCTTCCATCGAAATTTTTTCCCGGAAACCCAAACCCACTAAAATTATCCCAAAAGATATTTCCCACGGAACATTTCCACATGCAAAATTGAGTTGGCAAAGATATAGTAAGACAAATAAAAATAATTTCGTACAAGAATTCTGTCAAATGTTCCAAGTGTAAATTTTTCCCTGGAAAGTTCACCCCCAAAAATGTCCTTTCCCACGGAAAATTCTCCTTGTGGTAACTCCATGCACAAAATTCCCCCTGAAAAATATCTGTATACTTACCAATAACAAATACTATACGAAAGCAACGGGCAAATTTCAGAACTTACAGCCCTTTCCCGACGGGCTGTGGGGTAATGTTACCCCTAAGGGCCTAGTTATTATATTTTTCAAGTACGCTGAAGAAAATGCATATATCAAAATTTTGATCGGACTACTTTGGGGGCAAAAGGGATGTAGGAGTGGGAATAGTTGCCCTCCAATCTTCTATCGTCATTTATATAGAACACTAAACATTTTAATTTCCGTTCGAATGCACCCTCTCCCAATCTTCTAGGACCATTAGTTTGATATGATCACTCCTGGAAAAGACAAAAAAAAAAAAAAATAATAATAATAATAAACACGCATCCGTGATTTTTCTTCTGCCAAAAATGAAAATTCCACATTTTTGTTTACAAGGGCTTGAAACCTCTACGGTACGGTTCTCTGATACGCTGAATCTGATGGTATGATTTTCATTAACATGCCTTGACTTCTAGGGGGTGGTTTCCCCTTTTATGAAAATAAGACAAATTTGTTGTGGGCTTGTATCTTTTGATGGGTAACACTAAACTTGATAAATCTTATGTATGTGGACTCAGCATAATAAGCCAATTCTTTTGATGCATCTATTGATATCAATTTTATTCAGAGTTTTTCGATGCTTTTCAAAACATCGACGACAGAGAAAAAAAAAATCACAATAAAAATCAAGTTAACAGGAAATAACTTATGAAAATAAACTGAATATTTAATGTAAAATGATTTTACTTCTTGAAAATCTAAAAAATTCAAGTTTGTCTACGCTAAAGACGCCTTGTTTGTCACGGCCGAAATATTCGTTTTTGTTTTTCGTTTTCATTAAATGGCAATAGACCCGTTTATCATATTTATATTTTTTCTGTCATGGCTGGCCAGTTCGGCTTCAGATCTTTTAAACATCCCCTTAACATTCCCTGAAAGTTTCAACTAGATGCCACCAGTCGTTCCTGAGATTTTGCAGTAACGCCCTTCTGACAAGCGACAAGCTGAAGAGCATATAGTATATTTTGATTAGATTTAACACCCCTCTCGACATTATGGGAAAGTTTATCTTTATTAGTAGTAAGCTTGTATAAGATTTGGAAGGGACAAAGAAAGGGACAAGATAGTGCTGATCCAGAACCTACATGTAAACCTACAAGTAGTGCTGATCCAGAGGGGACAAGAACACAAAAAAGTAGTGTAAGCAGTGCATTGACTTATCAAGGCCAACCAGACAGGTTTCTGGTGGGTATAGTCTGGTTTTATGGGTATATTCTGGTTTTGTTGGTTTAGTATGGTTTGATGGTTAAATTATGTTTTTGTGTGTATAATCTGGTTTTGTGGGTATAGTATGGTGTGTTGGGTATATTCTGGTTTGATGGGTATAGTCTGGCTTGGTGGGTATAGTCTGGTTTGGTTTTTCAAAGAGAGTGAGTATTACACTTTACTTTTTTAAATCGAAAACTAGAGATTGTCAAATTGCGTATTTAGGAATGGTTTTGTAGGGAAAGCTGTCTATCACCCATGTGTTATTCAAAGTTCCATTTCTTTGAAGTCTGTGCTATCAAGAGCGGTTTCTGATTTTTTGTGGACAATTGCCTTTAGCCAACAATAGTTTGATATGAATGTGTCGGTAGATAGGATTTGCGAATTTGATCCTATTAAGGTAGGAAAAAAAGGGTTTAGCATTTGCGAATACTTCGATGTGTACTGTAAAATACACAAGTGGTGTTTGAACAGTGTTGTCAATTTAAAATAGAGTTTAACGAGGGCTTGTTAACTCAGGCAATTTGTTATAAATTTGAGACAACCTCAATCTATGAAAATGGTTAATGATGATAGAATGACATTGTGAGTTGACCTAGCTTTACCTCTCCGATGTGTTCTGTATAATACACAAGTTGTGTTTGAACAGTGTTGTCAGTTTAAAATAGGGTCCAACGTTATAGTATACTAACAAGTTGATACTAAGAGAGATGTAGATGGCAAGAAAATAATTTTAATAAAGAAATTCAGAACAAACCATAGAAATCCTTGCAAATCAAGTAGTAAGGTGTATGTGAGTACGAACCATCAAGGATCATAAGCACCATTGACCCTAACCAGCAGACATCAACCCCCCAAAGGTCCCCTATCCCCAAACTCGAAGGGTGCCCCCTCCCCTCCAACTTTTTGACCCCCTCCCCCCCCCCTCATTTTTTTTTGATTTTTTTTTTGGCAATTGACATTTTTTCTGATAACAAGTATCATTCATTACGATCGTAGCTTTCAAATGTGAAACTTAAGTCCATTTTTGGATAAAAAAAAAACTATTTCTGTAAAATCTGAGTTAATAAGGGTTTTTGATCGTAAACTCTAGTTTTTTGTGAGAAAATTATGTAAAATACAATTCTATGATTCAAATGTGAAACTTAAGTCCATTTTTGGATCGAAAAATAAAACTATTACATTAAAATCCAATCTAATAAGGGCTTTTGATCGTAAAATCTATTTTTTTGTATAAAAATTATGGAAAATAATATTTTCTGTGTCAAATCAGAAACTTAAGTCCATTTATGGATCTAAAAATAAAACTATTTCCGTAAAATCTGAGCTAATAAATGTTTTTGACCATAAACAATAGTTTTTTGTAATAAAATTATGGAAAATACAATTATTTGGTTTAAATGTGAAACTTAAGTCCATTTTTGGATCGAAAAATTAGAATATTTCTGTAAAATCTGAGCTAATTCGGGTTTTTGACTATAAACTCTAGTTTTTTGTAAAAAAATTATGGAAAATACAATTCTCTGGTTCAAATGTGAAACTTAACTCCATTTTTGGATCGAAAAATAAAAATATCTTCGTAAAATCTGAGCTAATAAGGGTTTTTGACTGTAAACTAGTTTTTTTTTAAAGAAAATTATGAAAAATACAATTCGTTGGCTCATAGGTAAAACTTAAATCCATTTTTCGTTAAGTCTCAGAGTTAATAAATTCGTTATCAATATCTTTTGCCAGATACACCAAATAAATTTTACAAAATCGAAATTTCAGAATGAATAAATGCTTCAACAACATTTTTTATTGGATGTCAGATAAAATTGACAAAATCTAAGTGATAAGGCGGATAATTTTGCCTATCAACATGCTTTGCCAGATACATCGGATAATATTGATAAAATATAATTGTTAGAGTGAATAAATTTTTTGATCAACATCCTTTGTCAGATACATCAAATGAAATTGACAAAATCTAAATTTCAGAATGAATAAATTCATTATCAACATCCTTTGTCGGATATGTCGGATAAAATTGACAAAATCTTAGTATCAGAGTGAATATTTTTTTTAACAACATCCTTTGCCAGATAAATCGAAAAAAATTGATAAAATATAAGTGTCAGAGTGAATAAATTTTTCCATCAACATCCTTTGTCAGACACATCAGATAAAATTGACAAAATCTAAATTTCAGAACGAATAAATGCTTTAACAACATCCTTTATCGGATATATCGGATAAAATTGATAAAATCTAAGTATCAGAGTGACTAAATTCTATATCAACATCCTTTTCTCGGATACATAGGATAAAATTGTCAGAATCTAAGTGTCAGTGTGAATAAAATTTTTTCTATCAACATCCTTTGTCAGATACATCAAATAAAATTGACAAAATCTAAATTTCAGAATGAATAAATTCATTATCAACATCCTTGGAAACTCGATATCCTAAAAGTGATTGATTCAAACCTTTACCTTGAGAATCGATGTTGTTAGCAAAATTTCAAAAGGATCGTTTATGAGTGTTGGCGTATCTGATGAAATAAGTTAGGTCGTATGATAAATTTAATTTTTTTTTTATGCAGCAGTTTTTCAGTAAGGACACTTGATATGCTAAAAGTGTTTGATTCAAACTTTTACCTTGAGAATCGATGATGTTAGCAGAATTTCAAAAGGATTGTTTATGAGTGCTGGCGTATCTGATGAAATAACTTAGGTCGTATGATAAATTAAATTTTTTTTTTAATGCAGTAGTTTTTCAGTAAGGACACTCGATATGCTAAAAGTGTTTGATTCAAACTTTTACCTTGAGAATCGATGTTGTTAGCAGAATTTCAAAAGGATCGTTTATGAGTGCTGGCCTATCTGATGAAATAATTTAGGTCTTATGATAAATTTAATTTTTTTTTTTTTTAATGCAATAGTTTTTCAGTAACTTTTATTTTGTGTGATTGTTTTTTTTACTTAGTGATCAGTCAAAAAGCAAGGATTTCTGTTAAATAAATAATTCTTGTATGTTTTAAAATTACTTTAAGGAGTTTGAGAGAGTCTGTTATATTATTTTGTGTGTTTTTTTCTTTAATTGGTGGTCATTCAAAAAGAGAGGACTTCTGTTGAACAAATAATTCTTCTACCTTTTAAAATAGCTTTACGGGGTTTGAGAGACTCTGTTGTTTTATTCCGTGTGATTTTTTCTTTACTTGGTGGTCATTCAAAAAGTGAGGATTTATGTCAAATAAATAATTCTTGTACCTTTTAAAATAGTTTTACAGGGTTTGAGAGACTCTGTTGTCTTATTCTGTGTGATTTTCTTTACTTTATGGTCATTCAAAAAGCGAGGATTTTTTTTAAATAAATAATTACTGTACTTTTTAAAATAGATATACGGGGTTTGAGAGACTCTGTTGTTTTATTAAGTGCTTTTTCTTTTCTTTACTTGGTGTTCATTCAAAAAGCGAGGATTTCTGTTAAATAAATAATTCTTATACCTTTTAAAAGAGCTTTACGGGGGTTGAGAGACTCTGTTGTCTTATTCCATTTGTCTTTTCCTTTACTAGGTCTTCATTCAGAAAGCAAGGCTTTCTGTTAAATAAATAATTCCTGTACCTTTTGAACAAGCTTTAAAGGGATTGAGATACTCTGCTTTTTTATTCTGTGTGTTTTTTTTTCTTTAATTTGTGGTAATTAAAAAAGTGAGTATTTCTTTTAAATAAATAATTCTTTTACATTTTAAAATATATTTACGGGGTTTGAGAGACTCTGTTGTTTTATCTGTGTGATTTTTCTTTACTTGGTGATCATTCAAAAAGTGAGGATTTCTGTTAAATAAATAATTCTTTTGACTTTTAAAATAGCTTTTCGGGGTTTGAGAGACTCTGTTGTTTTATTCTGTTTGATTTTCTCTTTACTTGGTGATCATTCAAAAAGCGAGGATTTCTGTTAAATAAATAATTCTTGTACCTTCTAAAATAGCTTTACAGGGTTTGAGAGACTCTGTTGTCTTATTCGGAGTGATTTTTTCTTTACTTGGTGGTCATTCAAAAAGCGAGGATTTACGTTAAATAAATAATTCTTGTACCTTTTAAAATAGCTTTACGGGGTTTGAGAGACTCTGTTGTCCCCAGCGATCAGAAATTAAACTATAAAAAAAGTTTTTTCACCTCTTGCATACACAATACCGAAATTTCATTCAACGTTCATGTAAGAAAATTATGGAAAATACAATTCTCTACTTCAAATGTGAAACTTAAGTCCAGTTTTGGATACTCATAATGATGAGGACTGATGGCTCTCGTTCAATATTTTTTTTTCATAAAAACATACTATTTTTTTTTATTTCGAAATTATTCGACTATATTTTTTTTTGTACGTATCTTAAAATAACAAAATATGCTTACGGCTCTAACAATTGTACTCTATGATTTCTCAGAGACGCGATGCGGCTTTCCCATCGGTACTCTTTTGCCGGTTATCGACAGTACCTAGTTTATTACATGTATTAAATCGGTATTTTTTACGCAGTGGAACGATAAACACATAAGTCATATCTTTAAAAAAAGGTGAAGATGGAGCATTTTAATAAAGTGTGTTCACATGAGAATGTTATTGTAGCATTGAATGCCAACAAGGAGAAGTATTTAAACTAAGAAACAAGTACAAGTGATAGCACTATTGGAATTTGCATACATCTATTGTCAGACACAAGGGATAACATTGACAAAATCTAGGTATCAGAATGAATAAATTCTTCATCAACATCCATTGTTGAATATGTCATTATGTCATTGTGAGAAAATTGCTAATAAGTACGTAAGTACGAAACTTTTTCTTGAATTCACCTCTTGGATACACAATACAGAAATTTAATTCAGGAAATTATGAAAAAAAAATTGAAAAAATTCTTTATTAAAACTTATTATCTATTGATGTCGCTTCCTAAACAGAGGAAGAAGCAATTTCACTAAGTATAAGTATAAGATAAATTAAATTCTATATAAACATCAATTTATCGAATACATATTAAATAGTTACAAAAATCTTAGTGTTAGAGTGAATAAATTTTATTTATCAACATCTTTTGTCAGATACATCGTATAAAATTGACAGAATCTAAGTGTCAGAGTGAATAATTTTTTTTTATCAACATCCTTTGTTAGATACATCAAATAAAATTGACAAAATCTAAATTTCAGAATGAATAAATGCTTTAACAACATCCTTTATCGGATATGTCGCATAAAATTGACAAAATCTAAGTATCAGAGTGACTAAATTGTATATCAGCATCCTTTTCTCGGATACATAGGATAAAATATCGGATAAAATTGACAAAACCTAAGTATCAGATTGATTAAATTCTATATCAACATCCTTTTTTCAGGTACATGGGAATAAAATTGACAAAATCTAAGTATTATATTGATTAAATTCTATATCAGCATCCCTTTCTCGGATACATGGGATAAAATTGACAAAATCTAAGCATCGGAGTGAATAAATTCATGATCAACATCCTTTGTTGGATATGTCATATAAATTTGACAAAATCTAAGTATCAGAGTGATTAATTTCTATATCAACATCTCTTTCTCAGAAACATAGGATAAAATTGACAAAATATAAGTATCAAAATGAATAAATGCATTATCAACATCCTTTAAATGCATAATCTAAGTACCAGAGTGAATAAATGCATTATCAACACCCTTTGTCGGGCTATGTCAGATAAAATTGACAAAATCTAAGTATCAGGGTGATTAAATTCTATATCAACATCCTTTTCTCGGATACAAAAGATAAAATTGACAATATCTAATTGTCAGAGTGAATAATTTTTTTTTATCATATGAAAAAAAAATTGTAAGTAAAAAGTAAAAAAATCTTACTTGAATTCGTCCCAGGGGCCTAGTGAGAGAGACATGCAAAAATCTCGGGTCATTTATTTTTTTACTAAAGCAATAGCTACCATCCATTTCAATTAAGGTATAGATGGCAGCACAACTGATTTTTCCTTCATCCGGGCACCTGCAGCCAACCTACAATACCACCCTTTTTTCAAATATCTGCATTTACGTTAGGTTCATTTAGGTTCCCTTAGCGTGGGCCACGCTAAGGGAACCTAAATGAACCTAAGGTAAAAGCTTTTTGCATGTCTCTCACACTAGGCCCCTGGGGCGAATTCAAGAAAGAGTTTTTTAATTTTTGCTTACAATTTTTTTTTTCATATGATAAAAAAAAATTATTCACTCTGACACTTAGATATTGTCAACTTCATCTTTTGAATCCGAGAAAAGGATGTTGATATAAAATTTAATCACCCTGATACTTAGATTTTGTCAATTTTATCTAACATAGCCCGACAAAGGGTGTTGATAAGGCATTTATTGTCATAATGTCAATGTTATCCCATGTGTCTGACAATAGATGTATGCAAATTCAGATAGTGCTACAACTTGTACTTGTTTCATAGTTTAAATACTTCTCCTTGTTGGCATTCAATGCTACAATAACATTCTCATATGAACACACTTTATTAAAATGCTCCATCTTCACTTTTTTTTTAAAGATATGACTTATGTGTTTATCGTTCCACTGCGTAAAAAATACTGATTTAATACATGCAATAAACTAGGTAGTGTCAATAACCGGCCAAAGAGTACCAATGGGAAAGCCGCATCGTGTCTCTGAGAAATCATAGAGTACAATTGTTACAGCCGTAAGCATATTTTGTTATTTTAAGATACGTACAAAAAAAAATATAGTTGAATAATTTCGAAATTAAAAAAAAAAGTATGTTTTTAAGAAAAAAAATATATTGAATTAGAGCCATCAGTCCTCATCATTATGAGTATCCAAAACTGGACTTAAGTTTCACATTTGCAGTAGATAATTGTACTTTACATAATTTTCTTACATGAAAGTTAAATGAAATTTCGGTATTGTGTATTCAAGAGGTGAAGAAACTTTTTTTATAATTTAATTTCTGATCGATGGGGACAACAGGCTCTCAAACCCCGTAAATCTATTTTAAAAGGTACAAGAATTATTTATTTAACAGAAATCCTCGCCTTTTGAATCATCACCAAGTAAAAAAAATCACGCAGAATAAAACAACAGAGTCTCCAAAACCCCATAAAGCTATTTTAAAATGTACAAGAATTATTTATTTAACAGAAATCCTTACTTTTTGAATGATCACCAAGTAAAGAAAAAATCACACAGAAAAAAATAACAGAGTCTCTCAAACCCCGTAAAGCTATTTTAAAAGGCAAAAGAATTATTTATTTAACAGAAAGCCTCGCTTTTTGAAAGATCACCAAGTAAAGAAAAATCACACAGAATAAAACAAAAGAGTCTCTCAAACCCTGTAAAGCTATTTTAAAAGGTACAAGAATTATTTATTTAACATAAATCCTCGCTTTTTGAATGATCACCAAGTAAAGAAAAAAAAACACACAGAATAAAACAACAGAGTCTCTCAAACCCCGTAAAGCTATTTTAAAAGGTATAAGAATTATTTATTTAACAGAAATCCTTACTTTTTGAATGACCACCAAGTATAGAAAAAATCACACGGAATAAAACAACAGAGTCTCTCAAACCCCGTAAAGCTATTTTAAAAGGTAGAAGAATTATTTATTTAACATAAATTCTCGCTTTATGAATTATCAACAACTAAAGAAAAGAAACACACAGAATAACACAAAAGATTCTCTCAACCCCCTTAAGATATTTAAAAAGGTACAGGAATTATTTATTTAACAGAAATCCTCGCTTTTCGAATGACTATAAAGTAAATAACAAAATCACACTGAATAAGACAACAGAGACTCTCAAACCCGGTAAAACTATTTCAAAAGGTACAAAAATTATTAATTTAAAAAAAATCCTCGCTTTCTTATTGACTATCTAGTAAAAAAATATTACCACGTAATAAAAGAACAAAGTCTCTCAAACCCGGTAAATCTATTTCAAAAGATACAAGATTTTTTTACTTAACAAAAATCCTTGCTTTTTTGATTGACGACCAAGTAATTAAAAAAACATACATAATAAGACAAAAGAGTCTCTCAAACCCCGTAAAGCTATTTTAAAAGGTATAAGAATTATTTATTTAACTGAAATCCTCGCTTTTTGAATGATCACCAAGTAAAGAAAAAAACACACAGAATAAAAGTTACTGAAAAACTATTGAATTAAAAAAATAAATTATCATACGACCTAAATTATTTCATCAGATAGGCCAGCACTCCTAATCGATCCTATTGAAATTCTGCTAACAACATCGATTCCCAAGGTAAAAGTTTGAATCAAACACCTTTAGCATATCGAGTGTCCTTACTGAAAAACTACTGCATTAAAAAAAAATTAAATTTATCATACGACCTAAATTATTTTATCAGATACGCCAGCACTCATAAACGATCCTTTTGAAATTCTGCTAACAACATCGATTCTCAATGTAAAAGTTTGAATCATACACTTTTAGGATATCGAGTGTCCTTACTGAAAAACTGTTGCATTAAAAAAAAAATTAAATTTATCATACGACCTAAATTATTTCATCAGATACGCCAGCACTCATAAACGATCCTTATGAAATTCTGCTAACATCATCGATTCTCAAGGTAAAAGTTTGAATCAAACACTTTTAGCATATCGAGTGTCCTTACTGAAAAACTACTGCATTAAAAAAAAAATTAAATTTATCATACGACCTAAATTATTTCATCAGATACGCCAACACTCATAAAAGATCCTTTTGAAATTCTGCTAACAACATCTATTCTCAAGGTAAAAGTTTGAATCGAACACTTTTAGGATATCGAGTGTCCAAGGATGTTGATAATGAATTTATTCATTCTTAAATTTAGATTTTGTCAATTTTATTTGATGTATCTGACAAAGGATATTGATAAAAAAAATTTATTCACACTGATACTTAGATTCGGTCAATTTTCTCCTATGCACCCGAAAAAAGGATGTTTATATATAATTTAGTCACTCTGATACTTAGATTTTATCAATTTTATCCGACATATCTGATAAAGGATGTTGTTAAAGCATTTATTCGTTCTGAAGTTTAGATTTTGTCAATTTTATTTTATGTATCTGACAAAGGATGTTGATAGAAAAATTTATTCACTCTGACACTTATATTTTATCAATTTTATTCGATGTATCTGGCAAAGGATGTCGTTTAAAAAAAATTCACGCTGATACTTAGATTTTGTCAATTTTATCCAACATATCCGACAAAGGATGTTGATAATGAATTTATTCATTCTGAAATTTAGATTTTGTCAATTTTATTTTATGTATCTGACAAAGGATGTTGATAAAATAATTTACTCACTCTAACACTTATATTTTATCAATTTTATTCGATGTATCTGGCAAAGGATGTTGATAAAAAAATTTAGTCGCGCTGATACTTAGATTTTGTCAATTTTATCTGACATATCCAGTAAAAGATGTTGTTAAAGCATTTATTCATTCTAAAATTTAGATTCTGTCAATTTTATTTGATATATCTGACAAAGGATGTTGATAACGAATTTATTCACTCTGAGACTTAACAAAAAATGGATTTAAGTTTCACCTATGTGCCAACGAATTGTATTTTTCATAAATTTCTTAAAAAAAAACTAGAGTTTACAGTCAAAAACCCTTATTAACTTAGATTTTACGGAAATAGTTTTATTTTTTGATCCAAAAAAGGACTTAAGTTTCACATTTGAACCAGAGAATTATATTTTCCATAATTTTGTTACAAAAAACTAGAGTTTACGGATAAAAACCCTTATTAGCTCAGATTTTAGAGAAATAGTTTATTTTTTCGATCCAAAAATGGACTTAAGTTTCACATTTGAACCAGAGAATTGTATTTTCCATAATTTTCTTACAAAAAACTATAGTTTACGGTCAAAAACCCTAATTAGCTCAGATTTTACGGAAGTAGTTTTACTTCTTGGTTCAAACTTGACTTGAGTTTCATATTTGAACCTGAGAATCGTATTTTCCATAATTGTCTTACAAAAAAAACTAGAGTTTACGGTCAAAAACCATTATTATTTCAGATTTTAATTAAATAGATTTATTTTCCTATCCTAAACTGGACTTAAGTTTCACATTTGAATCAGAGAATGGTATTATCCATAATTTTCTCACAAAAAACTAGAGTTTACGATCAAAAACCCTTATTAACTCAGATTTTACAGAAATAGTTTATTTTTCGATCCAAAAATGGACTTAAGTTTCACATTTGAAAGCTACGATCGTAATGAATGATACTTGTTATCAGAATGTCAATTGCCAAAAAAAAAGAAAAAAATAGGGGGGTGGGAGGGGGTCAAAAAATTGGAGAGGAGGAGGCACCCTTCGAGTTTGGGGATAGGGGACGTTTGGGGGGTTGATGTCTGCTGGTTAGGGTCATTGGTGCTTATGATCCTTGATGGTTCGTACTCACATACACCTTACTACTTGATTTGCAAGGATTTCTATGGTTTGTTCTGAATTTCTTTATTAAAATTATTTTCTTGCCATCTACATCTCTCTTAGTATCAACTTTTTTGTATACTATAGCGTCGGACCCTATTTTAAACTGACAACACTGTTCAAACACAACATGTGTATTATACAGAACACATCGGAGAGGTAAAGCTAGGTCAACTCACAATGTCATTCTATCATCATTAACCATTTTCATAGATTGAGGTTGTTTCAAATTTATAACAAATTGCCTGAGTTAACAAGCCCTCGTTAAACTCTATTTTAAATTGACAACACTGTTCAAACACCACTTGTGTATTTTACAGTACACATCGAAGTATTCGCAAATGCTAAACCCTTTTTTTTCCACCTTAATAGGATCAAATTCGCAAATCCTGTCTACCGACACATTCATATCAAACTATTGTTGGCTAAGGGCAATTGTCCAAAAAAAATCAGAAACCGCTCTTGATAGCAGAAACTTCAAAGAAATGGAACTGTGGATAACACATGTGTGATACACAGCTTTCATTACAAAATCATTTCTAAATACGCAATTAGACAATCTCTAGTTTTCGATTTAAAAAAGTAAAGCGTAATACTCACTCTTTTTGAAAAACCAAACCAGACTATACCCACCAAACCAGACTATACCGATGAAACCAGACTATACCCACCATAGCAGACTAAACACCCCCAAACAGAAAATACCCACCAAACCAGACCCAACAAATCAAACAAGAAAGTACCCACCAAACCAGACTATACCCACCAAACCAGACTATACCCACCAGAAACCTGTCTGGTTGGCCTTGATAAGTCAATGCACTGCTTACACTACTTTTTTGTGTTCTTGTCCCCTCTGGATCAGCACTACTTGTAGGTTTACATGTAGGTTCTGGATCATCACATATTCTTGTAGGTTCACATGTAGGTTCTGGATCAGCACTATCTTGTCCCTTTCTTTGTCCCTTCCAAATCTTATACAAGCTTACTACTTTCATTACCTTTAACTTTTCTTGAGATATTGCTCACATTATATTAACAAGCTGAATGAATATACGAATTTTTGACGACCGGGATGCACTCAGTCGTGTTGAACACCCCCCTCAAAGTTTTCTGGAAGTTTAAACTTATTACCCTTACCTATTCCTGAGATATTGCAGTCACATCCTTTTGACAACGAAAATGGATGTGGTTTCTTTTGGTTTAGTTCAACATCCTAACCATCATTATTTGAAATGTTAAAATTTTCTGAGAAGCCGTTTTTGAGATATTGCAGTTGCACCAAATAGACAAATGTGATGCGTATATTGTTTTAAGTTCAACATCCCCGTCAAAATTATCTATATGTTTTAACTCAATACTCTTCCAAAACTCGATAGTCTTGTTTTTTTAAATATTGAAGATACGTCTTTTTGACAACCTTGATATATATGATATCTTTTGGTTTAGTGCAAAGTCCACTTTGAGTCTCATTGAAGTTTTCAACTTT
Organism: Artemia sp. Qi Xiang Cuo; assembly: GCF_049724085.1. Taxonomy (NCBI): domain Eukaryota; kingdom Metazoa; phylum Arthropoda; class Branchiopoda; order Anostraca; family Artemiidae; genus Artemia; species Artemia sp. Qi Xiang Cuo. The sequence goes on along the minus strand of NC_142797.1, from coordinate 65,371,259 downwards.
GTGATCTTAGCCATCAGTGAGATATTATGGATCAGCCCTCTTGATAACCTGGATGAAGTATGCCATTTTGACAAGCAGGAGGCAGTTAAACGTTTTGATTGAGCTTAAAAGCTCTACTTATAATAGTAGAAGTTACACTAGCATTTGCAGTCGCAGTCACAATCACAGTAGTGATAGCAGTACTAATAGTAGTTGTCAAAATCAAAAGCAGCGGCAGCCACAAGTCGTTGCATTTATACTCACAAGCGGTCAAACTCGCAGTCAAAAGAAGTTGCAGTCACTCTTGGAACTAGCTATAGTCACAAGTAGCCACAGTAGCAGTCAAGTTATGTTAATTAATGCAGCCGCAAGTAGTTGCAGTTGCAGTCACAAATTGTTGCATTCTCTTACAGTCGTTGTCACAAGTATTCGCAGTCTTAAGTAGTTGCATTCGCAAGTTGTCCTAGTTACAAGTAGTCACAGTCGTAAGCAGTCGTTGACTGAGTCGCAAAGTAGTCGGACTTACAAGTATTCGCAAGTAGTCAGAGTTGCAGTCTCAATAACAGTAGCGACACTAGTTCTGAAAGTTTCATTTTGATACCCTTAGTCACTCCTAAGATATTGCGAATTCCCCCTAAAGCTTGCTTGGCTGCAGAGACTGTTTTTTAACTTAGTTCAGTATTTCCTTCAACAGTCCCTTAAGTTTCACCTTAACTTGACTTACATGACTTAAGTCTCTTCCGTCCTCGAAGGCTGTCATGGGGCCTCTTTCTTCTTAATGGTGTGGATATGCCTTCTGTATGCCTTAAGGTTTTCTGCTAGACGAAAAAGTTTGGAAAGACAATGAGGAGTGAACCTTTGCTCCCACCTCTCTGGGGGACGACCTTGAGTTGGATCTTGGTGAGGACTGTTGATTAGATTCTAAGGCGTTCAAGGAGTTTGACGTTTTAGATTAGGTATATCAAACCTGTATGTAAAAAATTACCATATTGCGTAAATTTCAATCCTTGTCTCGGGGGCTGTGGAGGGTTTGGCGTCCCCGAAGGCATAGGCAATAGACCTTTTGACTATTTTGAACAAAATGTTTCTTTGTTTTTTTTTTAACTTTTTTTCAAATTATGTTTGGGAGGGAGCATCTAAATTGGGAAGGTGGGGAGGGGACTGGCTGACCTCCGATCACTTTACAGCATACCCCTGATTATGCTGTAAAAGTATTATCTTAATAACCTCAACTGCCCCTAAGGTATACCTGATGTGTTCATAAGACAACCAGCAAGCACAGTGTGCATTTGATTTTGTTCAACATCCCCTTAAACTTTTTCTGAAAATTGTTGCTATTAGAAGAAGTCACAAGTAGTAACAGTCACAAGATGTCGCAGTCACAAGTAGCCACAACCACGGTCAAAATTAGCTATAGTTGCAGCAATTTCGGCAGTATGAATGGCTCTAAGAGTTTCAAGTTAATACGCGTCAAAATTTCCTGCAAGTAGTCTGAAGTAAAAGTTGTAACAGTTGCAGATAACTGCAATCACAGTCACAAGTTGTCGCAGTCACAGTTGCTAGTAGTCACAGTCGTAAGTAGTCAAACCCAAAAGTAGTCACAGTTGCAAGTAATCACCGCCGGGAGTTATCTTAGTCGCAATCGTAAGTAGTCACAGTAGCAGTCGTAAGTAGTTGCAGTTGCAGTTACAGTAGCAATTGCAGTAGTAGAGACTCTGACTTTTCAAGTTAATACCCATATCCGTACCTAGAATGTTGCAAATCCATCTTTTTGATAAATTGGAGGCTCTTTGAGTCTTTTAATTTGTTTCAGCATACCCGTCCACATTCCCCAGAATTTTACCTGAATACCCTTAGCCTTTTTGGGAAAACCCAAGATCAAAGATTCTCTTTTTTCCCAATAATAAATGATACATGAAAATATGAATAAATTGAATTATTTACATTCCTTTTTCCAGGGGCTGCTAGGGGCATGGCATGTTCAGAGCCCCTGGGGATGCCATGCCCACAACAGCCCCGGAGAAAAGAATATAAATAATGCAATTTATGCATTATTACGCCTCCATAATTATGCCTCCTGACCAGAGCACAATTATTAGACCTCTTTGCTATTCTAAAATTTATATAAGCAATGAGGGGGCATCCAAAACAGCAAGAGGAAGGCTTTTTTTCTATGATCACTCTTCAACACCCCTTCAACATGCTTTGAAAGTTTAAACTTAACGCCCTTAGCCGTTTCTCTGTTATTGCTGTTATGTCCTTTTTGACAACCACCCTGCATACAGTTGGTTTTGATTATGTTCGACATTCCCCCGTAATGTTTCTGAAAGTTTCGCCTTAATACTCTAAGCCTTTCTGGAGACTCAGGATTAGACTTGCCCCCTTTTTCCATTAACCAACTTTACTTAAAACAATGGGTAATAGGCATGACTTACAACCCTCAACTCAGGGGCTTAGGGATTTATGTCATTCCCAAAAGCCTATTTATTTGACCTTTTGAATATTTAGAACAAGCAGGCCATTTAAGAGTGTTGATCATATTTCTTAGGGAAGAGGGTAGCTCAAAAGGTAATGGGAGGTGGGATGACTGCCTTCAAACCACAATTGAACACCCCTTTCAACATTTCCTGAGATCTTCAAGTTAATACTCTCAGCCGTTCTTAAGATATTGCAGATACACCTTGATGCACTTTGTGTCTTTTGATTAGTTTAACGTACCCTTACGATTCCCTAAAGTTGCACCTTATTATCATTAGGCTTTCCAGACAGACCCACAATCAAGCGTTCTTTCTTTTCCTTAATGATAAATACTGTGTGTAGAAGGAAGAAGGGGGAGGGTTGCCCTCCAATCCCTCCTCAATATTCCCTCAAGATACTCTGAAAGTTTCAACTTAATACCGCCAATCGTTTTTAGATATTGCTGATATAAGAAGTGGAAGCCCTTGCTACACTAAAGATACACCCATACATGGCAGACAACTGGACTCCAGCCAGAGCGTCTAAAAATAATCTATGACGTTAAATCTACTCATGTTACTAAGGGAACTCCAAATATGGTGGATTAAAAATAACCAAGACCTCTTAACAACCACTCATAGCGAACAGAATCCAAATGTGTAAGAGTAAAAATGTTGTTTAAGTTTCAGAAAAGAGGAAAGAGTTAAAAGAATTTGACAAACTTTACATAGAGGAATATGATGCAACACCGCCATGAGAAACAGTATCTCTAATATTTACTTAGCCGATAAGGCTGAGGGGCTACGGAAAAATGTTAAATAGAGTTGGTTAAGTTAGGTTAGGTATTTAATATAACGCGTTCTGGACGGCCTACTTTTCAGATTGAAGAATGTAAAGTTGAAATTATAGACAATAAAAATGGAGTTAACCAATTCTTCGATGTAAGTTACTTTTTATAATTAAATAGTTTGTATATAATGAATTTAGATACTACCTTCTTTCTAAGCTATTATCCTAGAGTACTTCCTTTCTAAACTACTGATTTCATTTCAAGTTATTTATTGCCCAATAGTCTACAATTCTCCAAAACTGTGTGTCTTGCTAACCTCATATCAACTTCAATAGACCATGAAAGAGGGTGGCTTTTAACTGTTTCGCATTGTGAATTTTTGACAGATTCTATCCATCTATGTTTCGACCTAATTTAAATGTCTTTACGTAAACATGTTATAAAATCTATATTAAAATAATGGTGAGGATTTTTTAAAATCATATATATATATATACATATACATCCTTTTGATGTATGAAAATAGGAAAAGGCTTATACCATTTTTGTCTATTCAAACAGTTCAGTGTAACAAAATGTAAGTAAATAGCAACCCGCGTCCTTCAAATTGACCATTAGATTCAGAACTATCTTGTGCCTAAATCATTTATGATAATGGAGGAATTATTGTGGGATGGGCAACCCGCGTCCTTTAATTTAACTATTACATTCAGAACTATCTTATGTCTAAATCATTTATGAAAATGGAGGAATTATTGACACAAAAGTTATATCAAAAAGTGTAATTCAATAATAATTACCTTACTAATAAATTAGTACCAATATCAGAGGATTTTTGTCTGGCAATGGAGGAACTATTGACACAAAATTATAACAAAAAGGTGTATTTAAATAAAAATTACATTCTTAATAATAAAATTTTAATAACAGTAGGTTTTTCGTCAGCATTGTTTAAGAATGATTAAAGATGGGGTCTGAGAAATTGATCGATACAGAAATAGGAGTAGGCTTATGTAATTTTTTATGTTCAAACATTTCGGTTTAACAAAATATCAGTAAAGAGCAACCCGCGTCCTTCAAATTGACTATTACATTCAGAACTATCTTATGTCTAAATTATTTATGACAATGGAGGAACTATTGAAACAAAAATTATAAAGAAAAAGTTTATTTCAATAAAAATTACTTTCATAATAATTTAATACCAATAACAGTGGGTTTTTCTTCTGCAACTCGCGTCCTTAAAATTGACTTTTAGATAAACTACTATGCGGGTATATTTTAATTAATTATCTAATGTATAGAATTGGTTAAGTGATCCTCTTTGGCTTCATCTTATGAAACTTGTCAATTAAAACGGGCGCACTCAAGTTCTTGATCTGAGTAAAATCGATTTCTGTGTCTGCATTCAGAGATAAACAGCCTAGTCTCAGTGAGACAAACTACTATGTAGATATATTTTAATTAATTATCTAATGTATAGAATTGGTTAAGTGATCCTCTTTGGCTTTATCTTATGGTACTCGTCAATTATAGCGACCACACATTTAGAATTTGTATCACAACTTAAAAGGAAAACTACCTCTTTTCTGAAAACACAAAACAATATAGGAGTTTTGGTACTATAAAAACAAATCTTTTAAGGACACTTTTAAGTTTTTTTTACCGAAAAGTATATTTAGTTAAATAGACATCCTTTGTTGGGATATTACCTTTTTTAGGAAACTTTTAATAGTATAAAAGTAAAGCATTTTTAGATTGTTGCTTTATCTTTTAATTTTCGTTTAGTTTGCCATCACTTCTGCTCTACATTTTATGTTTATTTTGTAGTTAAGTTCAAAGTCTCAATACATACGAGCTTTAGAATTTGCATCACTACTTAAAAAGAAAACTATTGCTTTACTGAAAACACAAAAAAATAGAACCAACTTCTTATCACCATGCTTTTCGAAAGGCTTCTTTTTATTGACTTCAAACCTTTTTTCTATACTGTATTCTTAAATCTTGATAATTTAGATTTGAGTACATCCCCATACAAATTTGTTACCACTATAATTTTAAAAATCCTTCGTTTTATTAATTTCAAAACACTTTTTTCCGTATATATATACCTAAACTCAAATTATTTCGACTTGAGCACACCCTCATACCAGCTTCTTATCAGCATAATTTTCGAAAGGTTTCTTTTTATTGATTTCAAACCACTTTTCTTACATACCGTGTTCCGAAGCCTTGACAATTTCGATTTGAGTACACCCCTTACCAATTTGTTACCACTATATCTTTAAAAAGTTTTCCTATTATTAATTTCAAAACCCTTTTTTCAATTTATGCTCCTAAACATTTCGAAAGGCTTTTTTTATTGATTTCAAAACACTTTTTTTTCATACTGGATTCCTAAATCTTGATAATTTATTTTTGAGTAGACCCCCATACCAATTTTTTACAATTATAATTTTCGAAAGTCTTCCTTTTATTAATTTCTAAACACTTTTTCCGTATAACTTTCCTGAATTTAAGTTATTCACACTTGCACACACCACCATATAAACTTCTTATCAACATACTTTTCGGAAGGTTTCTTTTTATTGATTTCAAGCCACTTTTCTCCCATACTGTGCTCCTAAACCTTGATAATTTAGATTTGAGTAGACCCCCACAACAATTTGTTACAACTTTAATTTTAAAAAGGCCTTCCTTTTATTAATTTCAAAACGCTGTTTTTGGTATTATGCTCCTAAACTTAAATTATTCAGATTTGCGCACGCCCTCATACCAACTTCTTATCAGCGTACTTTTCAAAAGAACTCTTTTTATTGGTTTCAAACCACTTTTCTTTCATACTTTGTTCCTGAAGCTTGACAATTTAGGTTTGAGTACACCCCTTAACAATTTGTGAACTTGAAATTTTCTTCTCTTCTTTGGGTAAAATTCGGAAGAGAACTTGTTCCTATTTTGCTCCTCCTTTGAAAAATTTAGAATTTACTTCCATGGCTCCAAGAGATCAAAAACTATTGTCGATGATCAGCCATAGAGTACTACGGAGTCAGCCTTATTAAAAAATTCTCAGTGAGTTTTACATTTCAAAAGTATAGAAGGCGACACCTTTTCACTACTTCAACTGCTCCCATCTTTCATCTATAGATATTGATGGCAGCAAACCCGATTAGACACACGGGCATAGTGAGGGAGACATACAAAAAGTTAGGTTCATTTAAGATCACTTAGTTAGTTAAATGAAACTAACATTTGCCTTGAGATCACTTTTAAAAACCCCTTTCAACAGTTCCTGAAAGTTTCAACTTAATGCTCTCACCCGCTCTTGATGCAATTTATGTATTTTGATTAGTTTAACGTCGTCTTAACATTCCCTAAAGTTTTACCTTATTATTGTTATGATTTCCAGACACACCCACAATCAAACGTTCTTCCTTTTCCTTAATGATAAATACTGTTTGTAGAAGGAAGAAGGGGGAGGGTTGCCCTCCAATCAATCCTCATTTCCCCCCCAACATACTCTAAAGATTTTAATTTAATACCGTCAACCATTTTAGATATTTCTGATATATCCTTTTCATAACCAGAATGCAACACGTGAATTTTGATTGTTTTCGTTATTCCTCTCAACATTTCCTTAACATTTCATTTTAATATCCTAGGCCTTTTTGGAGATCTTTGATCAAAGATGCCTCCTTTTCCTAATAAAAAAAAAACTTACATGCCAACAATAAGCAACTTCCATAATTTACAGCCCTTGCACCGGGAGCTGTTGGGAGCTTTGTCAACCCCCGAGGTAAACTCCAGACTATTCTTAACAAAATGGCTATCTCAAAATTTGGTCGGATCAATTTGGGCAAAAAAGACGTGGAAGAGGGGATAGTCACCCTCCGATCACTTTTGACTCTTTACAAGAGCCCTAGAGGCCTAGAGCTTTCAATCTTCAATCAAATATTCTCTCTCCAAGGCTTATATGATCACCCCTTCCATATTAAGTGGCTCTGGGGAAAAATAATGATAAAAATATAAAAACTCCTTATGGATTTTTACTATAGGTAGTTCTAGAGCATTGCCTCTGACTCAAGATAAGACGACCTTCGGACTATTTTAAACATGATGGCTATTTCAAGATTTTTATTGAAGGTCTTTAGGGGAATGGCAGTTAAAATGGGCTAGGAAGAGTAGCTTGTTGCCCTCTGACTACTTTCCACCTTATCCCCTTAGCCGTTCTTACGATATTGTATGTGGACCTTTTGAATAAACAGGATGCACTTAGTACCTTTGATTTAGTTTGAAAGGCTTCTGAACATTCCCTAAAGTTTTACCTTAACACCCTTAGCCTATTTAAACACACCAGAATCAGATATTCCCCTTTTCTAATTATAAATCCAGCATGTAAACAATAGACAAAATGCATAATTTATAATCATTGCACCTGGGCAGCCTGGGGCAGGGCATCCGTGGAAGATTAGGTTTTAGACCTTTTAACTATTTTGAAAAATTGATTTTTTCGAAATGGTGATCAGTTCTAAGTGTAGGGTCATCTAAAATTGAAGGGTAGCTGGTTGCACTCCAATCACTCTCCAAAATCCCCTGAACATACCCTGAAAGTTTCAACTTAATACCATCAGCCATTTCTTAGACATTGCTGATATTACCTTGTCTCAGGACTCTGGGGAGTTCTATCTGCCTCTGCGGCATAGCTATTTGAGCCCTGAACTATTTTTTAACAAAATTGCTATATCAAAATTGGGGTTGCCCCATCCTTAACACCTCGCTCTATACGCTAAAGTTTCTTAGCATTAAAAAAAAACCTCTTATTGTTCTAATTAGACGAACCTTGTGCTTGAGCAGTCACTCTGAAAGAATTGGAAAATTCTAACTTTAGCGTAAAGAGCAACTCCCTTAAAGAGGGAGCGACCCCCCTAATATACGTAATAATTTCTGTTCGTTTTAAGTTTTAATGTTGCTCCTTAGTTTCAGTTGAAAAAACGTGTTTATTAAATTTAATTTCTGATGGTTTTTGAAAATGCCAAGATGTCTGGCTCCACTTCCAAGGAAAAATCTCCCTCCCCACAGAAATATCCTCTGGACAATTTAATCCTGGCGAAAATTTACCCCGGATAATTAACCTTAACATCTCCACATGGATAATTGAATCGGTAAAGAGAAAGCAAGACATATAAAGAAATTTCACATAGGAATTCTTGCAAATTTCCCCAGTGTAAAATTTCCCCTGAAAAGTTAACCCCTGGAAACTTCCCTCTCTATGAAAATTTCTCCCAGTGCAAAGTCCCCCAGAAGAAAATTCGTCCTCCCCACCCTAAATACGTAAGCATACTATCCAATAACAAATACTATACGTAAACAATGGGCAAATGTTATAATTTAAAGACCTTTCCCCAGGGGCTGTGGGGATCACGTTATCTCCAAAGAAATAGTTATTGGGCCTTTCAACTATGCTGAACAAAATTGTTGACTCAAAATTTTATCGGACTGTTTTGGAGAAAAAGTGGCGGGGGAGGGGGCCTAGTTGCCCTCAAATTTTCTTAGTCACTTAAAAAGGGCACTAGACTTCTTACTTCTGTTGGAATGAGCCCTCTTCCGACGTTCTAGGCCCACTGGGTTGATACGATCACCCGTAGAAAAAAACAACAACAAATAAACAAACATACATGAACCCGTGATCTTTCTTCTGGCAAAAATTACAAAATTCCACATTTTTGTAGATAGGAGCTTGAAACCTCTACAGTAGGGTTCTTTGATACGCTAAATCTGATGGTGTAATTTTCTTTAAAATTCTATGACTTTAGGGGGTCTTTCCCCCTTTTTTCGAAAATCGGACAAATGTTCTCAGGCTCGAAGCTTTTGATGGGTAAGACTAAAATTATTGAACTTTATATATTTGGAATCAGAATAACAAGCCAATTCTTTTGACATATCTATTGGTATTAAAATTCCGTTTTTTAGAGTTTCGGTTACTATTGAGCCGGGTCGCTCCTTACTTATAGTTCGCTACCACGAACTGTTTGACGAGGGAAGACTAGCGATTAATCTGTACCTTCTCTTTCTCCCCCAGACATTTTTCTATATTTACCCGAATGTTCATGGGAAGTTTGAAAATGTTGGAGAAAAATTACCGTTTTAGGTATCTGGCCCCACCCCACCTACGCAATGATCGACTCGCCTTCCTAAATAATAGCTAACGCAAAATTACGCATCACTTTGTACAAAATTTATCAAACATCAAGTGAATCAACTTGGTTAAATGAAGCTTTAAGATAAGTGTCTATATCAACAGTTTATTTTATATTGGACACTTGTTTCTTTAGGGATGAATGCGCGACCGTGCAAAATTACTGCCTCTGAAACTGGTATGCACCCTTTTAATAACTTTGAATCTCAGAATTTTGAATCCATAGCAACTATACCCACTACAGGTCAAAATTATAGCTCGGTGCAATAAAATGGCAGATGACGCCACTTTGCTGTAACAAAATCTTTCTGGCTACTTGTAAAGGGCACAAGAACTTTAGTTTTTGATTAAAAAGACAATGTTCTAGTTTTCTAGGATCATTGGATTCTTTGCAATAACCCTAGAGAAAAAGGAAACAAGAAATCAAACAACTAAATACGCATCCGGGACCTTACTTCTCGAAACAAAAAATGTACGAAATTCTACATTTTTCTAGATGGAAACTATAATAATAAAGTTCTCTGCTGTGCTGAATTGGGTAGTGTATTTTTTACTGAGATCAATTGTCCTTATTGAGTTGCTTGTCCGCTTTTTCACAAATCAGGCATATTTTCGCAGGATCCTACCTTTTAATGCGCAGCTTTAAACTTAATGAATTTTACATTTTGGAATCCCCATAAAAAGGAAATTCTTTTGAAGTATATACCCAAGTTATTACGAACAGAAATTACTACGTATGAATTACTGCGTAAAGAGTTAGGTTTTGAGGAGCAACAACCCTCCTCATATACGTAATAATTTATGTTCATTTTATGTTTTTTGTTACTCCTTACTTTCAGTTGAAAAAACTTATTTTTTTATCTAACGAAAAGTAAAGAGCTACATTAAACCAAAGACAAGCAGAAATAAATAGTAATTCAAGTATAAAGTAAACATAAATCACTATCAGAAAATAGATAGAAACCAAAAACAAACGTAAATTAAAGTAAACAATTAAGTCAAACTTAAAAAGGAAAACAAACTACCACAAGAAGGAGTAGTCCTAACGCCCACTATGTCTTTTAAAGATCAGAACAGTAGAGTAAGGGGTTATACTTTGCCAAGGCCCCTAGGAATTTCTACGTTATTCTGATGCTCCTCTACACCTTTTCAAAGAGAGTGACTATCCCCATGGATATAGGTAATACTTCTACAAGACATTACACCTTTTCAAAGAAAGTGAGAGCTATGCGTGTCAGAAAACCGGTGCGTCTTGTTTAGCTGCCAATAGGCTATATATCAATTATTTTTTTGTATATATTCAAGTTTCAGATTAGAATTTTTTACAGTTTGAATAGTTCATTCATTCTAGCAGTATCAAATATTTTTGGACAAATTTACATTGATATGGAATATTCTAAGCGACTTCTGGTGAGTAAAATTGTCTAATTATTATAATGAAAAGAAAGCTAATTTTTTTGTCTCATCATTAAGTTAGGTAAGAATTTTCTTTTCCTTCCTTTCTAAATATTTTTTTTCACTGTGCTTTTAGCTATTTTAAAAAGCATTTTGATAAATATTCAAAACAGGGTCAATAAGTTTCGATAAAATAAAAAGAAATCGATTTTTTTTGTCTCGTTATTATGTCATGGAATAATATCATTACTTTCTTATGTTTATATTTCCACCGTGTTGTTACCTCTTTTAAAAAAAGCATTTTACTAAATATTCAAAACAGGGGTCAGTCAGTTTCGCTATAATAAAAAAGAAATCTATTTTTTTTGTCTCATCATTAAGTTAGGGAAGAATTTCCCTCCTTTCTTAAGCTTTTTTTTCACTGTGTTGTTAGCTCTTTTAAAAAGCATTTCGCTAAATATTCAAAAAAACAGGGTCAGTCAGTTTCGCTATAATAAAAAAAAGAAAATCTATTTTTTGTCTCGTCATTAAGTGGCTTTTTTTTCAAAATTGAGTTATGAATTAACTTACGAACTATGCCTAAACTGGGCGCTTAAATTGTTACGAACTGGGCACATTAATTGTTGATATGGCAGGAGAAAAAAAAGTTCTTCTCTTACAATGATTTATTTAGTCCAGGTTAACTGCTTGTGTAATTTTTTCAACTTTTGGGAGTTTAGTACTGTGATATTCGTAATTTAGATATATAAGTCTTAAAAATCTTTGAATAAAAAAAATATATAATTGTCAACTTTTCTTGTTTCATACCATGGAATTGAAAACCTAATGCCATCTATTAATATTCGAAATAATTAAGAATTGAGCTAGGAAATTAAATTGCGTCATTTTTTCAACTTTTGGGGGTCTGATATTAAAGGGGTAGTACCCTCCCGTAAGCTAAATAGTTTGAAAACTGAAAATGATTTTTATATTTTAGAATGCCGTTGATCAATCATCGCAGCAAAAACGTGCAAAATTGAATGGAGCCCAGGACAACGCTGAGACAGGAGTAATCAAGCCAAGTGCCAGCTCTACACAAACTTCTATGCAACCTGGCAGGAAATTCAAGAGGGAATGGATGCTTTCATATAATGCTTCAGTCTCATCCAATCAAGATCGGGAGGATACTCCTCTTCATGCTTTGCCAGGGACTTCAGATGTACAAGTGCAGTCAGAATTTGTAAATGTATATAATTTTTTTTTCTTTCCATATTTTCAAAAATAAGGCAAATTTTCTCAAGCGCGTAACTTTTGATGAGTAAGACTTAAATTTGTTTCTAAACTATTCTATAATAATCCTATTTCATTTTCTTTCATTGCCATTAACCAAATTAGCAGTAAAAAATAAAAGAGTGGTTATAACACAGAAGTAGTAAATAGCTTATCATACTTTTTTATAGATTTATAAAACCTTACCTGTAATCTCTCTTTTAAGCAAGATATTTTCTAATGCAAATATCCAATTATTTCTTTGAACCAACTGTATAAACAAACCAGTATTTCACAGTTGACAGTTGAACAAACGTTCCTAAACTAATATATGTTTTTGCACTTAGCTTTGTGCGTATTTAATCCTTTTATCAAAATAAGCCATCGGGAAGGTTGAATATTAATCTGACAGGTATAAATTTGAATGTTAATCACTCGTTACAAAGTAGGTTTCAAATAACCGGATGTTTTTTATCTTAGATGAAGAGAGATATTAACACAGGAAAAAGATTCTTAATAATTTAAAATGAGACAACGCAATTATGTCAGAAACGTTATTAGGGCGAGACCGTTTTAAACATGTCGTTGTAACAGTAAGAGACAAATTAAAAGATGATTTTAAAATAAGTTTTCGACAATAATTTGAAACTGAAAGTCCGGGGTCGTTATAATACACAAGTTTTAGTTGAACAGTTTCGTGAAATCCTCTACCCCCAACTCGAAAAGGCTCCGATCCTCCTACCCCAAAGGAAGCTCCAGATCCCCGAAGGTCCTCCCCGGGGCTCTAAAAAGGATCATCCAGCTCTCATTCAGGTAAACATACAACTAAAATGATCATGATTTTCTCAACTTTATGAAATAATTCTTATTTCTCATAGAAAATAAAATCTTTTTTTCTACAGATTAATGAAATAACACCATTGTTGGATAAAGAAGCATCAGAATTTACTTGACAATTTTTGACACCAACAATTGAACTCACAGAAGAAGCTACATTAGTAGTAGATAACAATGAATGGCAAGGGGTTTCATTAAAGATGTTTTTTTTGGGGACCTAGCCAGCTTAGACAACGTAACTTGGAATGTCGACGCACCAAAGGATTTGGACTTGGTAGATAGATCCGTGAATTAGCATGAAGGTAATTTTACAAGGGCAACTAAACCACGTCCTCAGAAAGAAATTACATCACAGGACAATACAGGCTGGCTTAATCAATTGTCCCCGAGCACCTTGGAATATGTTCTAGAGAACCACGCGCCACCTCAAACCTCTGCGGTTGAACAGACGGGGGGTATTGGCAATTTTTTGTCACCCCCCACCATTCCGCTTAATGCCACAGCAATGCAAATTGTTAAACCTAATTCTTCTGGGGACATTGTTTATCACAACTTTATTATTAGTGAATTGAGTCCTGTTCAAACAGGCGCAGGACATGAAAATGTTATGTCCCCAGAATTACGTGAATTTTATTTGTTAGAGTCTGCTCTAAGTCACTTGTAAACATACAGGGTAGATATTAATCCCCCCGAGGAAAACGCGGTTGACGAGGGCATTATTTTAACAGACCCTGTGAATGTTCTCCATAGCTACATCGACAGAATTCGAGCAAAAATTGAGATTCAGATTCAGAAATGGGGGGGTCAAAGGGGAGTTAAAGCATCAGTTAATCAAAAAGTTTATTTAAAAAAGGGGACATCCGGGGAAACTTTTCATTTTCATTTTTCAACTGGAAACCACACTTTTTACCCAGGTCTAAATGAATTTTAAGACAACTTTTTTAACTGGGTAGATAAATTAATATCAACTTTATAAACGTTTCACGAGAGGGGAAGCGGGTACACCATTTTATACTTTGAATGTATGGATCTGAATCTCAGTAGATTTAAAAAAAATTATTCTAAGTGAAGGGTGGGGCAAAACAATAAAATGCAACCAGTATTTGTTGACTACAGGAAAAGTTCAGGGTTTCAATTTTGACACGGGGCTACAATGCTTTAAATATGCATTTTTAGCAGCAGCCCATAAAACATCCGGGTTGCAGCGGTAGCTAGCAACCTAGTAAGAGACAATCACGTCCAATGTTAAGAAATATAAAAACCCATAGTTCTTAAAAAAAGAGTCAGATCAAAACAAAAAGTACACCATTAGAACCGCCTTGTCCGAAACCCCTGCATAGTAAAATTTCTGTCCCTTGGCTTGAACAGAAAGGGACATATATTGGCTTGAAAATCAAGAAAAGTGGCAGCTACTACAACATTCTGCCTAAACGGGATATTTTTTTCTTTTTTTTTTTTTCTTTTTTTTTCTTTTGTATCCAGAGATAGCTTGGCACTGAAACATCGTAGAGGGTTGTTCAATAGCTCATTTTAAAGGAAATTAATTGGGTTAAAAATCTATAGTAACTAAAATAAATTATTTCTAAAATAGAATAAATTTTTCCACCAGAAACTGCATTTTGATGTCTTTTCACACTGCAGTCTTTCAAACATAATCGTATACCAGCGGTAAGAATTGAACCCACGCCTCTGAAGAGACTGGTGGCTAACACCAGTGCCTTGGACCACTCGGCCAGGCTGCCTCTCATAAATAAATATATATGTGAATTTGGGTTGCAGCAGTAGCTAGCAACCTAGTAAGAGACGATCAGTCCAATGCTAAGAAATATAAAAACCCAAAACTCCTAAAAATAGAGTCAGATCAAAACAAAAGTACATCATTAGAAATACCTTGTCTGAAACCCTACTAGATAAATAATGAACGTCATCATAGTTTTATATTAGAGTTATGACGTGAATAGAGTGACGTCATAATTAGTATATAAGGAAAGTCAAAACTGAAAATTCTCTCATTCTTGATTAGAATAATGGTTAGATCAAAGCAGGCTATACGCAAGTTGAAGAAAGAGTACTACACAAACAACAAAGATAGTAACTTGAAAAGAAAAAAGCAAAGGTATTCAACCGACCAGGCGTATCGAGAAGTAATAATTGAGAGAGCAAAAGAAAACAGCAAGATGTGTTATCACAATGATGAAGATTATAGACATGCAAAAATTGAGACAGCCAAACAAAAGATCAAGGAACGGTATGGTAATGATGAACATTACAGAGAAGCAAGAATTGAGCAGGCTAAACAAAAGATCAAGGAGCGTTATCACAATGATAAACTTTATAGAGAAGCAACAATTGAGCAGGCTAGACAAAAGAGCAGGGAACGTTATCACAATGATGAAGATTATAGACATGCAAAAATTGAGACAGCCAAACAAAAGATCAAGGAACGGTATGGTAATGATGAACATTACAGAGAAGCAAGAATTGAGCAGTATAGACAAAATATCAAGGATCTTTATCACAATGATAAACTTTATAGAGAAGCAACAATTGAGCAGGCTAGACAAAAGAGCAGGGAACGGTATGATAATGATGAAGATTACCGAAACAAACATAAGAAAAAAGTTGCTACCAGAATAATGGGTAGATACTGGGGTGACAAAAGCTATAATGAAAAAATTAAATTCTCTGCGAGGTTGTACCGAAGAACGCATAAGGACAAACAGAAAAATTACATTCAGAAATACAAGAAGATGGCAAAAATACAGGCTGATCTTCGTAAATTGAGAAACATTTTACGCATGTTTTACCAGGATCACGAAAAGTATTCAAAATTACAGATTAAAATTCTCTTTGAAAGAGCGGATGCTGTTGAAAAGTCAGCTAGAAATTCCTTGGCAAAGCTTCATAGTAATATCCAAATTACAATAAAAGACGATCATTGAAATAACAAACAATTGCATACATTGGAATTAGCTAGCTACTTGATTGTTTGAGACTCGTCTCTTACTATTTCAAAGAAGAAAAAGCCGTAGGCTTTTTCCTGTGTGTAATCAGTTTATTATCATAGACAGCTCGAGTTCTTTACTGCCTGAGTAAAGAACGATGTGGGCACAATCCGGGTTGCAGCGGTAGCTAGCAACCTAGTAAGAGACGATCACGTCCAATGTTAAGAAATATAAAAACCCATAGTTCCTAACAAAGGAGTCAGATCAAAACAAAAAGTACACCATTAGAACCGCCTTGTCCGAAACCCCTGTATAGGAAACTTTCTGTCCCTTGGCTTGAACAGCAAGGGAAATATATTGGCTTGAAAATCAAGAAAAGTGGCAGCTACTACAACATTCTGCCTAAACGGGATATTTTTTTTTCTTTTTTTCTTTTATATCCAGAGATAGCTTGGCACTGGAACATCGTAGAGGGTTGTTCAATAGCTCATTTTAAAGGAAATTAATTGGGTTAAAAATCTATAGTAATCTAGCAACCTAGTAAGAGACGATCACCTCCAATGTTAAGAAATATAAAACCCCCCAACTCCTAAAAAAAGAGTCAGATCAAAACAAAAAGTACACCATTAGAACCGCCTTGTCCGAATCCTCTATAAAGGAAACTTACCGCCCTTTGGCTTGAATAACAAAGAAAATATATTGGCTTGAAAATCAAGAAAATAGACTATTACCACGTTATTCTCCACAAACGGGATATTTTTTTCTTTCCGCTTTTTTTTCCTGCTCAGCTAGCTGGGCACTGGAAAATCATAGACAGTTGTATAATAGCTCATTTTAAAGGCAATTGTAACATCTAGTCACTTTTGTAAAATAAAAATAAAATACTTTTTAAAGTAGAATCAATTTTGTCAAAAAAATTGCATTTTTGATGTATTTTCATACTGCAGTCTTTTCAAAGATATTTGAATTTTGAAGCAATAAAACAGTTCATGGTAATGAACTCTATAGTAATAATAGCTACTTGTCTCAATAGTAACCGAAACTCCTGGAACCAAAATTTTCTTTTTTGGCTTAATCGCTAAAATTATTATGTAAACTGCAAAAATATTTATGATGCCTAATCAGTAATAGTAGTTTTTTAATTTAAACAACAAAAATACATGAAAATTCTAAAATTAGTTTTGCTTTTTGTCTCCTGGAAGAAAAATTTTTTTCATCTCAGTTCAAATTTATTATTGTATCCTGGAACCAAACTTTTTTTGGTTTGTAATCCGTAAAGTACATATCTCCATATTATTGTCTCATAATTGCAATTATTTTAGTTTTCAGTCCAGAATCGCTAAAATTATTATGTAAACTGCAAAAATATTTATGATGTCTAACCAATAATAATAATTTTGTAATTCAAACAAGATAAATACCTGAAAATTTTAAAATTAGTTTTGTTTTATGCTAGGTTTTAGATACTCGACACGGGATTTTGTGTACTTAATAATTTTAAACCTTGAAAAAATATGGTCTCACGCGAGTGGAAAAAAAGAAAGAATAACCTAAGACAATATCAAAATAGAGCAATCCAAATTTCTACTAATAAAAAACTTTACTACACAAAAAATAAAGCTAACATCCTGAAATATCAGAAAAGTTTATTTAAAAGAGATAATCCGGGTTTCAGCGGTAGCTAGCAACCTAGTAAGAGACGATCAGTCCAATGTTAAGAAATATAAAAACCCATAGTTCCTAACAAAGGAGTCAGATCAAAACAAAAAGTACACCATTAGAACCGCCTTGTTCGAAACCCCTGTATAGGAAACTTTCTGTCCCTTGGCTTGAACAGCAAGGGAAATATATTGGCTTGAAAATCAAGAAAATTGACTTTAACCACGTTATTCTCCCCAAACGGGATATTTTTTTCTCTTTTCTTTTTTTTTCTTTTCCACAGATAGCTTTTCACTGGAACATCGTAGAGGGTTGTTCAATAGCTCATTTTAAAGGAATTTAATTGGGTTAAAAATCTATAGTAACTAAAAATAAATTATTTCTAAAAGAGAATAAATTTTTCCACCAAAAACTGCATTTTTGATGTCTTTTCACACTGCAGTCTTTCAAACATAATCGTATACCAGCGGTAAGATTTGAACCCATGCCTCCGAAGAGACTGGTGGCTAACACCAGTGTCTTGGACCACTCGGCCAGGCTGCCTCTCATAAATAAATATATATGTGAATTTGGGTTGCAGCAGTAGCTAGCAACCTAGTAAGAGACGATCAGTCCCATGCTAAGAAATATAACAAAACTCCAAAAAATTTAGTAAGATCAAAACAAAAGTACATCATTAGAACTACCTTGTCTGAAACCCTACTAGATAAATAATGAATGTCGTCATAGCTTTATATTAGAGCTATGACGTGAATAGAAAAACACGAAATTATATTGTTGTTTCTGATGACGTCATGAAATAATATCATTGCGCCATGACGTCAATAAAATCATTACGCCGTGACGTCATAATTACTACTTAAGAATGTATAATAAAGAACGACCTCTTGCCTATAATAAATTTTATACGCCACTTAATTATAGTACAGGTTAGTAATTCAACAGATAGCTTCGTACTGGAACATCGTAGAGAGTTGTTCAATGGCTCATTTTAAAGGAAATTAATGGGGTTAAAAACCTTCTGTAATTAAAAAAAAATTTTTATTACATTAAGAGATTTTAAGTATGTTCCTTAAAAAATCATCATAAGTAAGAATTTCCCATACGGAAATTGAACTCAAGCCACCTGGTTGAGAGCTATCCCGACCTCTAGACCTTATAGGATATATTAAAATATCCGATTAATGAAGTTTATGTTAAAGAACAAATTATTAACCTAGTTAGCTGCCTGATTATTTAAGGATCGTCTCTTACTATTCCAAAGAAGAAAAAGCCGTAGGCTTTTTCCTGTTTGTAATTTATAACCCGGGTCCAAGCGGTAGTTATAGTAAAGTTAACCAATGGACTATCGAAGACATGAGTTACATATAAGACGTGATAATAATTTCGTTAATACACTAAAAATTATATAAGGAATCGTCCTGGTTAATTATAAATAGCGATTATGTTAGTTTTTATGTTTAAGAACGAACTGTTGCCCTTAGTAAATGAATCCGGGTTGCAGCGGTAGCTAGCAACCTAGTAAGAGACGATCACGTCCAATGTTAAGAAATATAAAAACCCATAGCTTCTAAAAAAGGAGTCAGATCAAAACAAAAAGTACACCATTAGAACCGCCTTGTCCGAAACCCCTTTATAGGAAACTTTCTGTCCCTTGGCTTGAACAGCAAGGGAAATATATTGGCTTGAAAATCAAGAAAATTGACTTTAACCACGTTATTCTCCCCAAACGGAATATTTTTTTCTTTTTTCTTTTTTTTCTTTTCCACAGATAGCTTGGCACTGGAACATCGTAGAGGGTTGTTCAATAGCTCATCCTAAAGGAAATTAATTGGGTTAAAAATCTATAGTAACTAAAATAAATTATTTCTAAAAGAGAATAAATTTTTCTAATAAAAACTGTATTTTTGATGCAGTGACGTCATAATTACTATATAAGAAACGTCAAAACTGTAAATGGTCTCATTCATGAATACATAATGGTTAGATCAAAGCGAGCTACATGCAAGTTAAAAAATCAGTACTAAAAAATCAAGAAATTATAATAATCGGGTTGCAGCGGTAGCTAGCAACCTAGTATCCGGGTTGCAGCGGTAGCTAGCAACCTAGTAAGAGACGATCACGTCCAATGTTAAGAAATATAAAAACCCATAGCTCCTAAAAAAGGAGTCAGATCAAAACAAAAAGTACACCATTAGAACCGCCTTGTCCGAAACCCCTTTATAGGAAACTTTCTGTCCCTTGGCTTGAACAGCAAGGGAAATATATTGGCTTGAAAATCAAGAAAATTGACTTTAACCACGTTATTCTCCCCAAACTGAATATTTTTTTCTTTTTTTTTCTTTTCCACAGATAGCTTGGCACTGGAACATCGTAGAGGGTTGTTCAATAGCTCATCCTAAAGGAAATTAATTGGGTTAAAAATCTATAGTAACTAAAATAAAATTATTTCTAAAAGAGAATAAATTTTTCTAATAAAAACTGTATTTTTGATGCAGTGACGTCATAATTACTATATAAGAAACGTCAAAACTGTAAATGATCTCATTCATGAATACATAATGGTTAGATCAAAGCGAGCTACACGCAAGTTAAAAAATCAGTACTAAAAAATCAAGAAATTATAATAATCGGGTTGCAGCGGTAGCTAGCAACCTAGTATCCGGGTTGCAGCGGTAGCTAGCAACCTAGTAAGAGACGATCACGTCCAATGTTAAGAAATATAAAAACCCATAGCTCCTAAAAAAGGAGTCAGATCAAAACAAAAAGTACACCATTAGAACCGCCTTGTCCAAAACCCCTGTATAGGAAACTTTCTGTCCCTTGGCTTGAACAGCAAGGGAAATATATTGGCTTGAAAATCAAAAAAATTGACTTTAACCACGTTATTCTCCCCAAACGGGATATTTTTTTCTTTTTTTCTTTTTTTTTTTTTTTGTATCCAGAGATAGCTTGGCACTGGAACATCGTAGAGGGTTGTTCAATAGCTCATTTTAAAAGAAATTAATTGGGTTAATTATCTATAGTAACTAAAATAAATTATTTCTAAAAGAGAATAAATTTTTCCAATAAAAACTGTATTTTTGATGCAGTGACGTCATAATTACTATATAAGAAACGTCAAAACTGTAAATGGTCTCATTCATGAATACATAATTATAATAAAGATCGAACTCTTCCCTATACTAACTTGCATACGCAACTTCACTATAGTTAATATAGTTAAGATTACAGTATTTATATTATACATCATTATAAATTATAAAAGGTTCAAATATTCGAAGATTATAGAGTTAAAAATTTTCCCACACCGGGAATCGAACCCGAGCCTGTTTTATAGTAAAGAACGAACTCTTGCCCTTAGTTACCTATGTCTTGTCAAATTAGCTAATTAATTTCACCTGATTTTGTTTTAAAAATAATTCCCACACCGGGATTCGAACCCAAGCCAATTGGTTGAAAGCCAACTATCCTAAACCACTAGACCATATGAGATATGTGTAAAAAGCTAATTAATTGTTTTATGATATCCGGGTTGTTATTATAATAAAGAACGACCTCTTGCCTATACTAAATTTTTTACGCCACTTAATTATAGTATAGGTTAGTACTTCAACAGATAGCATGGCACTGGAACATCGTAGAGAGTTGTTCAATGGCTCATTTTAAAGGAAATTAATGGGGTTAAAAACCTTTTGTAATTAAAACAAATTATTTTTATTACATTAAGAAATTTTAATTATGTTCCTTAAGAAATCATCATAAATAAAAATTTCCCAAACAGAAATTGAACTCAAGCCTACTGGGTGAGAGCTATCCCAACCTCTAGACCATATAGGATATATTAAAATATCTGATTAATGAAGTTTATGTTAAAGAACAAATTATAATCCTAGTTAGCTGCCTGATTATTTGAGGATCGTCTCTTACTATTCCAAAGAAGAAAAAGCCGTAGGCTTTTTCCTGTTTGTAATTTATTTCATAATAAAGTATCCGGGTTGCAGCGGTAGCTAGCAATCCGGGTTGCAGCGGTAGCTAGCAACCTAGTAAGAGACGATCACGTCCAATGTTAAGAAATATAAAAACCCATAGTTCTTAAAAAAAGAGTCAGATCAAAACAAAAAGTACACCATTAGAACCGCCTTGTCCGAAACCCCTGCATAGTAAAATTTCTGTCCCTTGGCTTGAACAGCAAGGGAAATATATTGGCTTGAAAATCAAGAAAAGTGGCAGCTACTACAACATTCTGCCTAAACGGGATATTTTTTTCTTTTTTTTTTCTTTATAATAAAGAACGAACTCTTTCCTATGCTAAATAAGCCTATACTAGTTAATGATATAGCAATGATCCGGGTTAAGGTGGATCATAGCTGCAGTGATCATAGCTGCAATGATCATAGCTGCAGCGGATCATAGCTGCAATGATCATAGCTGCAGCGGATCATAGCTGCATGGATAGCTCCAAGCTATCTGAATTGCAGCAATATCCGGTTTGCAGTGGTATCCGGGTTGCAGCGGTAGCTAGCAACCTAGTAAGAGACGATCATGTCCAATTTTAAGAAATACAAAAACCCCTGACTCCTGAGAAAAGAGTCAGATCAATCCGGGTTGCAGCGGTAGCTAGCAACCTAGTAAGAGACGATCACGTCCAATGTTAAGAAATATAAAAACCCATAGTTCCTAAAAAGGAGTCAGATCAAAACAAAAAGTACACCATTAGAACCGCCTTGTCCGAAACCCCTGTATAGGAAACTTTCTGTCCCTTGGCTTGAACAGAAAGGGAAATATATTGGCTTGAAAATCAAGAAAAGTGGCAGCTACTACAACATTCTTCCTAAACGGGATATTTTTTTCTTTTTTTTTTCTTTGTTTCCAGAGATAGCTTGGCACTGGAATATAATAAAGAACGACCTCTTGCCTATACTAAATTTTATACACCACTTAGTTATAGTATAGGATAGTAATTCAACAGATAGCTTGGCACTGGAACATCGTAGAGAGTTGTTCAATGGCTCATTTTAAAGGAAATTCATGGGGTTAAATTTCCTTTGTGATCCGGGTTGCAGCGGTAGCTAGCAACCTAGTAAGAGACGATCACGTCCAATGTTAAGAAATATAAAAACCCCTAACTCCTAGAAAAATAGTCAGATCAAAACAAAAAGTACACCATTAGAACCGCCTTGTCCGAAACCCCTATAAAGGAAACTTACCACCCTTTGGCTTGAATAACAAAGAAAGTATATTGGCTTGAAAATCAAGAAAATTGTTTATAATAAAGAACGACCTCTTACCCATACTAAATTTTATACGCCACTTAATTATAGTATAGGTTAGTAATTCAACAGATACCATGGCACTGGAACATTGTAGAGAGTTGTTCAATGGCTCATTTTGAAGGAAATTAATGGGGTTAAAAACTTTTTGTAATTGAAACAATTATTTTTATTTTTACAGTAAAGAACGAACTTTAGCCCATAGTAACTAAAGTAAGATTATAAATTTATACAATAAAGAACGAAGTCTTGCCTATACAAATTTGTATTGCGGGACATAAGGATTGATCAAAAATGGTGTTACTCAATAGGATTTACATTAAAGGGCAAACTTTAGTCCATAGTAATAGAAGCAGTAGGGTAAAGATCAACCTCTAGCCGATTTAAATTTTAAATTAAACGATTTTAATCTAACATAACATTATAATAAAGAACAACCTCTTGCCTATACTAAATTTTATACACCACTTGCTTATAGTATAGGTTAATAATTCCACAGATAGCTTGGCAATCGAAAATCGTACAGAGTTGTTCAATGGATCATTTTAAGGGAAATTAATGGTTTATCCGGGTTGCAGCGGTAGCTAGCAACCTATTAAGAGACGATCATGTCCAATGTTAAGAAATATAAAATCCGGGTTGCAGCGGTAGCTAGCAACCTAGTAAGAGACGATCACGTCCAATGTTAAGAAATATAAAAACCCATAGTTCCTAACAGAGGAGTCAGATCCAAACAAAAAGTACACCATTAGAACCACCTTGTCCGAAACCTCTATAAAGGAAACTTACCGCCCTTTGGCTTGAATAGCAAAGAAAATATATTGGCTTGAAAATCAAGCAAATTGACTTTTACCACGTTATTCTCCACAAACGGGATATTTTTTTCTCTTTTCTTTTGTATCCAGAGATAGCTTGGCACTGGAACATCGTAGAGGGTTGTTCAATAGCTCATTTTAAAGGAAATTAATTGGGTTAAAAACCTTTTGTAACTAAAATAAATTATTTCTAAAAGAGAATATATTTTTCCACCAAAAACTGCATTTTCGATGTCTTTTCACACTGCAGTCTTTCAAACATAATGGTATACCAGCGGTAAGATTTGAATCCACGCCTCCGAAGAGACTGGTGGCTAACACCAGTGCCTTGGACCACTCGGTCAGGTTGCCTCTCACAAAAAAAAATATATGTGAATCTGGGTTGCGGCAGTAGCTAGCAATCTAGTAAGAGACGATCAGTCCAATGCTAAGATTACAATAAAGAACGACCTCTTGCCTATACTAAATTTTATACGGCACTTAATTGTAGTATAGGTTAGTAATTCAACAGATAGCTTGACACTGGAACATCATAGAGAGTTGCTCAATGGCTCATTTTAATTTACAGTAAAGAACAATCTCTCACCCATAGTAACTGATATACGACTGTAATCGGAGACTTTAAATTATATTCGGGTTGCAGCGGTAGCTTGCAACCTAGTAAGAGACGATAACGTCCAATGTTAAGAAATAAAAAAACCCATAGATCCTACAAAAGGAGTCAGATCAAAACAAAAAGTACACCATTAGAACCGCCTCGTCTAAAACCGCTGTATAGAAAACTTTCTGTCATTTGGCTTGAACAGCAAGGGAAATATATTGGCTTGAAAATCAAGAAAATTGACTTTAACCACGTTATTCTCCACAAAAGGCATTTTTTTTTTCTTCTTTTCCACAGATAGCTTGACACTAGAACATCGTAGAGAGTTGTTTAATAGCTCATTTTAAAGGAAATTAATTGGATTTTACATTAAAAGACGATCATTGCAATAACAAACAATTGCATACATTGGAATTACTTAGGTACTTGATGGTTTGAGGTTCGTCTCTTACTATTTCAAAGAAGAAAAAGCCGTAGGCTTTTTTCTGTTTGTAATCAGTTTATTATCCGGGTTGCAGCTGTAGCTAGACCAATTTTAACAAAAAAGTTGCATTTTCAAACACAAGCATTGAACAAAATGGCTGTCTCAAAATTTTTATAATAAAGAACGACCTCTTGCCTATACAAAATTTGATGTGCCACTTAATTATAGCATAGGTTAGTAATTCTACAGGTATTATAATAAAGATCGAACTCTTCCCTATACTAACTTGCATACGCAACTTCACTATAGTTAAGATTAGAGTATTTATATTTTTTACATTAAATCACTGAAATAACAAACCATTCCGTACATTGGACTTAGTCAGCTACTTGATTGTTTGAGTTTCGTCTCTTACTATTTAAAAGAAGAAAAAGCCTTAGGCTTTTTCCTGTTTGTATTTATAGTTAAAAAACGAACTCAAGTCCAAAGAAACTGAACACTTTGGTTCATTAATATTATCTTCATTATTTTAGCTAGAATGTAAATAAACAAGTTTCTTTTTTAAATTTTAAATTGAAAAGATAGTGCTTTTAATTCAACATATTAAAACTTCTCCCAAACGGGGAATCGAACCCCCTTCTCCCAGGTAACAAGTGGGCATACTTATCATTAGACTATCGAAGACTTATAAAATAAAAGTTACATATAATCCGGGTTGCAGCGGTAGCTAGCAACCTAGTAAGAGACGATCAGGTCCAATGTTAAGAAATATAAAAACCTCTAACTCCTAAAAACAGAGTCAGATCAAAACAAAAAGTACACCATTAGAACCGCCTTGTCCGAAACCCCTATAAAGGAAACTTACCGCCCTGCGGCTTGAATAACAAAGAAAATATATTGGCTTGATAATCAAGAAAATTGACTTTAACCCCGTTATTCTCCACAAACGGGATATTTTTTTCTTTCTTTCTTTTCCACAGATAGCTTGGCACTGGAACATCGTAGAGAGTTGTTCAATGGCTCATTTTAAAGGAAATCTCTAGATCTAGCGCTATTTTTACTTGATTTTTTTTTATTAATTTTTTTTTTACGAAAAACTTAATTTTTTATATACAATATTAATCAATGACGTCATAGTCTTTGGATGTAGTTAGTACATAAAGTCTGGATCATCGAATTAAATTATAATAAAGATCGAACCCTTCCTTATACTAACTTGCGTAGGCAACTTCATTATAGTTAAGATTACAGTATTATATTTATATTGCGACAATACAAAAGGTATGAGAAAAAAGTGCAAAACTCTGTAAACTGCAAAAATATTTAGAATGTTTGAGTAATTTTACAATAAAGATCGACACCTAGCCCATGTTAACTGAAACGTAAATAGGGATTATGTAATTTCCATCAATATCATGGCTGCAGAGATGGCTGAAACCTAGTAAAGAATTGTAATAAAGATCGAACTCTTCGCTATACCAACTTGCGTAGGCAACTTCACTATAGTTAAGATTACAGTATTTATATTATGACAATGCAAAAGGTATGAAAAAAAGTGCAAAACCCTGTAAACTGCAAAAATATTTAGAATGTTTGAGTAATCTGGGTTGCAGCGGTAGCTAGCAACATAGTAAGAGACGATCACGTCCAATGTTAAGAAATATAAAAACCCCTAACTCCTAAAAAAAGAGTCAGATCAAAACAAAAAGTACACCATTAGAGCCGACTTGTCCGAAACCCCTATAAAGGAAACTTCCTGCCCTCTGGCTTGAATAACAAAGAAAATATATTGGCTTGAAAATCAAGAAAATTGACTTCAACCACGTTATCCACGTCAACCACGAAATTAGATTATTGTTTCTGAAGACTTCATTAAATAATACCATTGTGCCATGACGTCATGAAATGAAATCATTACGTCGTGACGTCATAATTACTATATAAGAAACGTCAAAACTGTAAATGGTCTCATTCATGAATACATAATGGTTAGATCAAAGAAATATATAAAGAACGACCTTTTGCCTATATTAATTAAAATTAAAGTTTTTAGATCTATATCCAGGTTGCAGCGGTAGCTAGCAACCTAGTAAGAGACGATCACGTCCAATGCTAAGAAATATAAAAACCATTAGTTCCTAAAAAAGGAGTCAGATCAAAACAAAAAGTACACCATTTGAACCGTCTTGTCCAAAACCCCTGTATAGTAAAATTTCTGTCCCTTGACTTGAACAGCAAGGGAAATATATTGGCTTGAAAATCTTACAGTAAAGAACGAACTTCAGCCCATAGTAAATTACAGTAAAGAACGATCTCTCGCCAGTAGTAACTGATATACGGTGGCTCCAGTGGTAGCTACAAGTACATAAAAGGATAGATATGGTTCATCATAAATGCAGAATATGTAAGTTTCATCAGATATAATTTCGTGATCTAGATTGATCAATGACGTCATTATCATAGTAATTACCCAGATTGTCTCTTACTATTCCAATTGAGAAAAATCCATAGGCTTTTTCTTGTTTGTAATTTCACAGCATCTCGATGTAGTGGTAGTCCGGGTTGTAGCGGTATCCGGGTTGCAGCGGTAGCTAGCAACCTAGTAAGAGACGATCACCTCCAATGTTAAGAAATATAAAACCCCCAACTCCTAAAAAAAGAGTCAGATCAAAACAAAAAGTACACCATTAGAACCGGCTTGTCCGATATAATAAAGAACGACCTCTTGCCTATACTAAATTTTACGTAAAAGATCAATCATAATCCGGGTTGCAGCGGTAGCTAGCAACCTAGTAAGAGATTACAGTAAAGAACGATCTCTCGTCCATAGTAACTGATATACGGTGGTTCCAGGGGTAGCTACAATCCTAGGTTGCAGCGGTAGCTAGCAACCTAGTAAGAGACGACCACGTCCAATGTTAAGAAATATAAAAACTCATACCTCCTAAAAAGGGAGTCGGATCAAAACAAAAAGTACACCATTAGAACCGCCTTGTTCGAAACCCCTGTATAGTAAAATTTCTGTCCCTTGGCTTGAACAGCAAGGGAGATATATTGGCTTGAAAATCAAGAAAAGTGGCAGCTACTACAACATTCTGCCTAAACGGGATAATTTTTTTCTTTGTATCCAGAGATAGCTTGGCACTGGAACATCGTAGAGAGTTGTTCAATGGCTCATTTTAAAGGAAATAAATTGGGCTAAAAATCTATAGTAACTAAAATAAATTATTTCTAAAAGAGAATAAATTTTTCCACCAAAAACTGCATTTTTGATGTCTTTTCACACTGCAGTCTTTCAAACATAATACCAGCGGTAAGATTTGAACCCACGCCTCCGAAGAGACTGGTGGTTAGCACCAGTGCCTTAAACCACTCGACCAGGCTGCCTCTCATAAATAAATATATATGAGAATTAGGGTTGCAGCAGTAGCTTCTTTCTTTTCCACAGATAGCTTGGCACTGGAACATCGTAGAGAGTTGTTCAATGGCTCATTTTAAATGAAATCTCTAGATCTAGTGCCCTTTGTGCTTAATTTTTTCTTCAATATTATAATCCGGGTTGCAGCGGTAGCTAGCATCCGGGTTGCAGCGGTAGCTAGCAACCTAGTAAGAGACGATCACGTCCAATGTTAAGAAATATAAAAACCCTTAACTCCTAAAAAAAGAGTCAGATCAAAACAAAAAGTACACCATTAGAACCGCCTTGTCCGAAACCCCTATAAATTATAATAAAGATCGAACTCTTCCCTATACTAACTTGCATAGGCAACTTCACTATAGTTAAGATTACAGTATTTATATTATACATCATTATAAATTATAAAAGGTTCTAATGTTCGAAGATTATAGAGTTAAAAATTTTCCCACCCCGGGAATCGAACCCGAGCCTGTTTGCAGCAACCTAGTAAGAGACGATCACGTCCAATGTTAAGAAATATAAAAACCCCTAACTCCTAAAAACAGAGTCAGATCAAAACAAAAAGTACACCATTAGAACCGCCTTGTCCGAAAACCCTATAAAGGAAACTTACCGCCCTGCGGCTTGAATAACAAAGAAAATATATTGGCTTGATAATCAAGATAATTGACTTTAACCACGTTATTCTCCACAAACGGGATATTTTTTTTCTTTCTTTCTTTTCCACAGATAGCTTGGCACTGGAACATCGTAGAGAGTTGTTCAATGGCTCATTTTAAAGGAAATCTCTAGATCTAGCGCTATTTGTACTTAATTTTTTTTTTAAATTTATTTTTTTTTACGAAAAACTTAATTTTTTATATACAATATTAATCAATGACGTCATAGTCTTTGGATGTAGTTAGTACATAAAGTCTGGATCATCGAATTAAAGCTGAAACTAAGTAAAGAACAATTATGCCTCCATATATTCACAGTGATGTATAAAATTTCCCATTACATCTGTAAACTGTTCCACAGTTGTTATAATAAAGAACGACCTCTTGTCTATACTAAATTTTATACGCCACTTAATTATAGTATAGGTTAGTAATTCCACAGATAGCTTGGCACCGGAACATCGTAGAGAGTTGTTCAATGTCTTATTTTAAAGGAAATTCATGGGGTTAAAAATATTATTTTAAAATCCGGGTTGCAGCGGTAGCTAGCAACCTAGTAAGAGACGATCACGTCCAATGTTAAGAAATATAAAAACCCATAGTTCCTAAAAAAGGAGTCAGATCAAAACAAAAAGTACACCATTAGAAACGACTTGTCAGAAACCGCTGTATAGAAAACTTTCTGTCAATTGGCTTGAACAGCAAGGGAAATATATTGGCTTGAAAATCAAGAAAAGTGACTTTAACCACGTTATTCTCCCCAAACGGGATATTTTTTTCTTTTTTTTTAGTTTTCTTTTCCACAGATAGCTTGGCTCTGGAACATCGTAGAGGGTTGTTCAATAGCTCATTTTAAATGAAATTAATTGGGTTAAAAACCTATAGTAACTAAAATAAATTATTTCTAAAAGAGAATAAATTTTTCCACCAGAAATTACAGTAAAGAACGATCTCTCGCCCATATCAGGGTTGCAGTGGTAGCTAGCAACCTAGTAAGAGACGATCACCTCCAATGTTAAGAAATATAAAACCCCCCAACTCCTAAAAAAAGAGTCAGATCAAAACAAAAAGGACACCTATAGAACTGCCTTGTCCGAAACCTCTATAAAGGAAACTTACCGCCCTTTGGCTTGAATAACAAAGGAAATATATTGGCTTGAAAATCAAGAAAATTGACTTTTACCACGTTATTCTCCACAAACGGGATATTTTTTTCTTTCCGCTTGATTTTCCTCCTCAGCTAGCTGGGCACTGGAAAATCATATAATAAAGAACGACCTCGACAACATAATAATACAGACAATTTCAAAGACCACAAAAACTCCAACTAGTATTTCAACTATTTTTTTATAATGTAGATCTGTTAACGAATAGACCTGAATCTGAGGAAATCAATCATCTAAGATGAGGGATCCTTGTCTTAGGCTTCTATTAAGGTTTGAATTTATTTCTGCTCATCTTTGGTTTAATGTGGCTCTTCACTTTTATTTGAAAAACTTCTTTTGTGAAAAAAGTTTAGTACTACATTTTTTCAATAATCTTGGATATTCTTATTATTTTCTCTAATTTTTTCTGATGTTATGACAAATAAAACATACAGCTTGACATATAAATTGTTTTCAGTAAATATAATAAAGAACGACCTCTTGCCTATACTAAATTCTATACGCCACTTAATTATAGTATAGGTTAGTATTTCAACAGAGAGCTTTGCACTGGAACATCGTAGAGAGTTGTTCAATGGCTCATTTTAAAGGGAATTAATTGGCTTAAAAACCTTTTGTAATTAAAAACAATTATTTTTATTACATTAAGAAATATGAATTATATTCCTTATCCGGGTTTTAGCGGTAGCTAGCAACCTAGTAAGAGACGATCACGTCCAATGTTAAGAAATATAAAAACCCCTAACTCCTAAAAAAAGAGTCAGATCAAATCCGGGTTGCAGCGGTAGCTAACAACCTAGTAAGAGACGATCACGTACAATGTTAAGAAATATAAAAACCCATAGTTCCTAACAAAGGAGTCAGATCAAATTTTACAGTAAAGAACGACTTCTTGCCTGTACCAAATTTTATACGCCACTTAATTATAGTATAAGTTAGTAATTCAACAGATAGCTTTGCACTGGAACATCGTAGAGAGTTGTTCAATGGCTCATTTTAAAGGGAATTAATAGGGTTAAAAACCTTTTGTAATTAAAACCGATTGTATTTATTACATGAAGAAATTCTAATTATATTCCTTAAGAAATCATCATAAGTAAAAATTTCCCATACGGAAATTGAACTCAAGCCAACTGGGTGAGAGCTATTCCAACCTCTAGACCACATAGGATATATTAAAATATCCGATTAATGAATTATTACATAAAGGACCGATATAGCTCATCATAAATGGTGTTTGTCAATTATTATATTAAAAGTATAATAAAGAACGATCTCTTGCCTATGCTAAATTTTATAGGCCACTTAACTATAGTATAAGCTAGTACAGTTATATTTAAAGTCAATATATTAAAAATTATAATAAAGACTACATAAAGGATCGATGTGGTTCATTATAAATTATAAAAGGTTTAGAGCTTCTAATGTTCGAAGATTATAGAGTTAAAAATTTTCCCATACCGGGAATCGAACCCGGGCCTGCTAGATAAAAGCCAGCTATCCTATCCGCTAGACCATATGGGACTATAAAACCCATATGGGACTATGGGACTATATGGGACTATAAATTATTTCTAAAACAGAATAAATTTTTCCACTAAAAACTGCATTTTTGATGTTTTTTCATACTTTAGTCTTTTCAAAGATATTTTATATAATGAGTCAACAATGAAAAATCTCGACAGCCTTGCTATTAACGGTGGAAAAAATTTCCCTAAAGTAAATTTTGATTGTTTAGAGGGGAAGTATCTGGTTTCCTTGAAAGGAATAGCCATATTCGAGAAAGCATATGAAAATCTTGGGATGGGGATAGTTGTTCTCCAGTATGACACTGAATTTGTAGGTGGGAGAAAAAAGACTAATAAAAAGGGGTTTTGTATTCAGTTGGGACACAAATGGTGAAAAATTTAAATTATTGGGTTTGGATTGTTTATAAGCTCGCCAAAGATGTAAATTCTCATGGTAATTTTTTCCCCGTTACGGCGTTAACTCGACTCTTATCCAAAAGCTCGAAGAAATTAACCTTTTACTACTCCCCCAGTTGCCTTTCTCCGTTTCGAACTAAGCAAACATTCTCAGATCACATGAAATATTACAAAATTCATGGGAATCAAACAATTGAAATGCCGGCAGAAGGAAAAGATACTTTACAATTTAAAAATTTCCAAAACTCCCTACTGCAAGTTGATAAAGTGTCTTTGGACGGTGAAACAAGACTGGTTGAGGTATCAGACCCATCAAGGCCCAATATAGTCAAGGAACACAAACTAGTTGCGTGTTCCTACGCACACGCCCGTTGTGATTCTAACAATAAAATGCAGTTGGAAGAGTTTTTTTTTGCTATGGATGAGGAGGGCAGCATGGAAAAGTTATTGGTATCCTTAATAAAAACAGCAAACGGGGCAATTTCACGATTACGTCACACCAACTACTCAATGACATTGTCAGATAAAGAACAGCTGGCGTTGGAAAAGGGGACAATTTTCTCGGATTGTAGGGATGCTCTTGCTCTAAAAGATACGATGAACGATCATAACCACCTTATTGACCCCAATTCAACGGGAAAATTTAACCTTTGAGATTGGGCTCAAAATTCTGACAACTTAAAAATTAAACCAACACTTTTCTTCCGGTTTTTATACATAAGTCTATCTACGGTCTGAAGTTTATGCTACCTGCAATGGCACATCTTCAAAGAAATAGAACAGTAGATAATGCATGGGTGATAGACAGCTTTTGGTATAAAATCATTCCTAAATCAGCGGAAAAGTTGCTTTGTTTGGAATTCATGTATAAATTTGTTTAGGACGGCGTTTATTGTACGAAATAAATTTGCTATTGAGATTCCTACAGTTTTTTCCCTAACTCATTGGGTGACTTAATTCAGGTAGAGAAAAACGATGACGACTGTAACGTTTTCCTCCTTCTCAAGCAACAATTTCCAAATGGTTTATATGATTTGTTAACGGTCAAGGGCATCTATCCTTATGATTATTATTGTTCCATGTCGAGATTCGCCGAGGAAACTATTCCTTCGATTGAATCGTTTTACGATAGTCTACACGATCGTAGTTGCACCCCCGATGAATACAGATTTGCTAAAAAAGTTTGGGCAGAAGGAGGGTGTAAAAATGGCTTTGACTACAGCGAGCTGTATTTGTCGAGTGACGTGTTAACTCTGTTAGACATTATGTGTAAAAATACGGACAAAATCTATGAGGAATTTAATCTTGATTTGGGTTATTATTTTTCATATCCTCGACTAGTGATGGAACTAATTCTAAAAATTAGTGGGGAAAAAAATAAACTAATCACGGACATTGATTAGGATCTGTTTATTGAAAGGTCAATGGGGCGTGGATTGGTTTTTCATGGGTATTGTATCTTGGAAACTGATCCAACAGGAGAGAAAACGGGGACAAAATAGGATGCAGTTTTCCTTGATATGAATTCTCTCTACCCCTTGGCCATTTCCAATTATGCACTACCTTGCGGTGACTATAAATGGCTCAATGACCCTCAAGCTCCCCATTTCCCTAACATTGACAGTGTTGAGGAAAATGGATCGGTTGGATGGTTTTTTGAAATTGATGGGGAGATACCAGTCGAGCTTCACGATTCAGTAAAGGATTTTGTTTTCCCGTGCATCAATAGACCTGTGACTAAGGACTCTTTGAGCCCTCGCAATAGGCGTTTAGTCAAGGTAGACGGATTGCATTGGACACCTTTAAAACAAAAACTTATTGCTGACCTTCTGCCAAAAAAAAACATAGTTGTAAATAAAATATCTTTAAAATGGATTTTAAAAAAAAGTTTAAAAGTCAAAAAGGTTCACAGAGCACTCCAGTTTAGTCAAAACCTCTATTTGAAAACGTTTTTTGACAAGTTTGGCAGCATACGTTCTACAGCACAGCTGAAAGCATAAAAAGAAATTTATAAACTCAGTTTGAATTCGGCCTTTGGCAAAATGGTTGAAACTATTCATAAAAGAAACCATTTTGACGTCATATCCGACCCTGAATAATTTGCTTAAAATATTGCTACTTCAATCTTACCGTCTTTTTCACTCATTGGTCCGGATCTGGTACTATTGAATTAGAAAAAAAGACGGATTGTCTTGAATAAAAATTTTGTTGCCGGCAGAGCGATCTTGGAGATCTCTAAAAAGCTTATTTTGGAATTCTACTACAATGTGGCTAGGGTACAGTGGTTGGAGAAGGGGCAAGTTGAGGTCTGCTACGGGGACACAGAGTCTCTACTGCAAAAAGCAAAAAATAGAAATCTAATTGATGATTTAGCGCATGGTGTCATTATTAGCTTATGGATGGTCTACTCTAATTGGGGTGGTCGTTACCCAGAGCTAGTGAAACGTTGGGCACCAAATCAGCTTTTATTTTTTTAAATCAGAAACGGGAAGCAATATGATTTCCAGTGGTATGTTTGTAGGTCCAAAGATGTATTTTATACAGACACATGCCGAGGAAATCAAGAAACGTTGCAAAGGAGTACCCACGCGCTATGTGGATAAGAATTTCAACATGGACATTTATAGGAATTGTATTGTTGAAAATACAATTCCACGAGCCAAATTGCTGGCAATTTGTTCTCTCAACTACAGGAACTTTACTTTAAATGTAGAAAAAAAACTCTAGTTTTTTGTAAGAAAATTATGGAAAATACAATTCTCTGGTTCAAATGTGAAACTTAAGTCTATTTTTGGATAAAAAAATAAAACTATTTCCTTAAAATCTGAGCTAATAAGGGTTCTTTGACCGTAAACTCTAGTTTCTTGTAAGAAAATTATAGAAAATACAATTCTCTAGTTCAAATGTGAAACTTAAGTCCAGTTTTGGATACTCATAATGATGAGGACTGATGGTTCTAATTCAATTTTTTTTTCATAAAACAAACTATTTTTTTTTTAACTTCGAAATTATTCAACTTTTTATTTTTTATCTTTTTCTTTTGTACATGTCTTAACATGACAAAATATCTTCCTTGAATTTACCTCATTGAAACACAGTACAGAAATTATAAAAAAAATGTAATTTCCAGACTTTATTTGCATTCAAGAGATACCAAGAGTTCTATGACTCCTCCCCACAATAAATTCTAAGGGTTTTATGATTCCTCCCGAAAATGAATTCAGATGCTTTTAGGAGTTATCCCCCTTAGCCATAACTCCATTCGACCTTGAGCTAAGGTATAAAAGGTTGATGATGTATTTCTCTTCTTAACAAGTACATTAATACCTTCCAAGATGATAGGACTCTATGACACAGAATTTATTGAAGGTCATACCTGATCGTGATAAATGCATTAGACATGGTAAAAACTATTCCATATCATGGGACCATCGTTTCTGGATGCTTAAGAGTGAACCTGTGTATGACTATGTGTCATAATATAATTTTGTATTAATATTCTACATTACATTATTTCATTAAAAATATATTATGCATTACATTGCTATATTTTCATTATTTTTAGAGTAAGCTAGCATATCAACAGTTTAGAAT
Organism: Artemia sp. Qi Xiang Cuo; assembly: GCF_049724085.1. NCBI lineage: Eukaryota > Metazoa > Arthropoda > Branchiopoda > Anostraca > Artemiidae > Artemia > Artemia sp. Qi Xiang Cuo. The sequence goes on along the minus strand of NC_142797.1, from coordinate 65,335,881 downwards.
GTATATTAAAACATCGGAGATTTGAGAAAAGGAATTTGCATACATCTATTGTCAGACACATGAGGTAACATTGACAAAATCTAGGTATCAGAATGAATAAATTCTTGTTGGATTTCAACATCCGTTGTTGGATTTGTCATTATGTCATTATGAAAAAATTGTAAGTAGGTAAGTAAGTAAGTAACAAACTCTTTCTTGAATTCACCTCTTGGATACACAAAGAAGATATTTCATTCAAGAAAATATGAAAATATTTGTAAGTTAGTAACACACTCTTTCTTGAAGTCACCCCTTGGATACACAATACAGATACTATATTCAAGAAATTATGAAAAAATCGCAGGTAAGTAACTAACAAACTCTTTCTTGAATTTCCCATTTGAATGCACACTACATAAATTTAATTCAAGAAATTATGAAAAAGAATGTAAGTAAGTATGTAACAAGCTCTATGCTTTTTCTGCATCTATTGTCGGATATGTTGAAAAAAATATACAAAGTCGGCATAGCTTAATTTCATTTTTTTAGGTTAATTTAGTCGAGGATACGTCCGCGCACGTAACTTCGTTTAAACTAACCTTAAAAAATGAAATAAAGCTATGTCGACATTGTAAAATTTATTCAACATATCTAACTATTGATGCAGAAAAAGCAGAGTTTTTTACTTACTTACTTAAATTTTTTTTTCATAATTTCTTGATTTAAATTTCTGTATTGTGTATCCAAATGAGGAATTCAAGAAAGAGTTTGTTACTTACTTGCGATTTTTTCAGAATTTCTTGAATAAAGTATCTGTATTGTGTATCCAAGGGGTGACTTCAAGAAAGAGTGTGTTACTTACTTACAAATATTTTCATATTTTCTTGAATGAAATGTCTTCTGTGTGTATCCAAAAGGTGAATTCAAGAAAGACTTTGTTACTTACTTACTTACCTACTTACAATTTTTTCATAATGACATAATGACAAATCCAACAACGGATGTTGATAAAGAATTTATTCATTCTGATACCTAGATTTTGTCAGTGTTACATCATGTATCCGACAATAGATGTATGCAAATTCCATTTCTTAAATCTCCGATATTTTAATATAAATTCTATACTGTTGATATGCCAGCTTACTCTAAAAATAATGAAAATATAGCAATGTAATGCATAACATATTTTTAATGAAATAATGCTATGTAGAATATTAATACAAAATTATATTATGACACATAGTCATACACACGTTCACTCTTAAGCATCCAGAAACGATGGTCCCATGATATGGAATAGTTTTTACCATGTCTAATGCATTTATCACGATCAGGTATGACCTTCGATAAATTCTGTGTCATAGAGTCCTATCATCTTGGAAGGTATTAATGTAGTTGTTAAGAAGAGAAATACATCATCAAACTTTTATACCTTCGCTCAAGGTAGAATGGAGTTATGGATAGGGGGATGACTCCTAAAAGCATCTGAATTCATTTTGGGGAGGAGTCATAAAACCCTTAGAATTCATTGCGGGGAGGAATCATAGAACTCTCGGTATCTCTTGCATGCAAATGAAGTATGGAAATTACATTTTTTTTTATAATTTCTATATTGTGTATCCAAGAAAGATATTTTGTCATTTTAAGATATGTACAAAAGAAAAAGATAAAAAATAAATAAAGTTGAATAATTTCGAAGTTTAAAAAAAAATAGTTTGTTTTATGAAAAAAAAATTATTGAATTAGAACCATCAGTCCTCATCAATATGAGTATCCAAAACTGGACTTAAGTTTCACATTTGAACTAGAGAATTGTATTTTCCATAATTTTCTTACAAGAAACTAGAGTTTACGGTCAAAAAACCCTTATTAGCTCAGATTTTAAGGAAATAGTTTTATTTTTCGATCCAAAAATAAACTTAAGTTTCACATTTGAATCAGAGAATTGTATTTTCCATAATTTTCTTACAAAAAACTAGAGTTTTTTTTTCTACATTTACAGTAAAGTTCCTGTAGTTGAGAGAACGAATTGCCAGCAATTTGGCTCGTGGAATTGTATTTTCAACAATACAATTCCTATAAATGTCCATGTTGAAATTCTTATCCACACATCGTATGTGCACTCCTCTGCAGCATTTCTTGATTTCCTAATCGTATGTTTGTATAAAGTACACCTCCGGACTTACAAAAATACCACGGGAAAACATTTCGCTTCCCGTTTCTGACTTAAAAATAAAAGCTGATTTGGTGCCCGACGTTTCAATAGCTCTGGGTGAAAACCACTTCAATTGGTGTAGTCCATCCGTTAGCTGTTAATTTCATCATGCGCCAAATCATCAATTAGATTTAGCGTTTTTACTTTTAACAGTAGAGAATCTGTGTCCCCGAAGCAAACCTCTACTTGCCCCTTTTCCGGCCACTGTACCCTAGTCACATTGTAGTAGAATTCCAAAATGAGCTTTTTAGAGATCTTCAAGATCGCACTTCCTGCAGCAATATTTTTATTTAATACAATGTGTCTTCTTTTCCTATTCAAAAGTACCATGTCTGGGCCAATGATTATGAAGAAAGTATGATTTGGATCGACAATAATTCAAACACAGTGTTTAGGGTTGGTCATGACGTCAAAACGGTTCCTAGAATGAATACTCTCAAACATTTTGCCAAAATCCGAATTAGAAATAAGTATATAATTTTCTGTTGCTGATTTCATCTACGCTGCAGAACATTTGTGGCCAACAGTGTCAAAAAACATTTTCAGATTGGGTTTTTGACTAAATTGAAGTGCTCTGTGAGCCTGTGTGACGTATAAACCGTTGTTGCACATCCATTTTAAAGCTACATGATGTACAAGTATATTTTTTTTCGGCAGAAGGTCTGCAATAAGTTTTTTTTTGAAGGTGACCAATTCAATCCGTCCTCCTCGACTAAACGCCTAATGCGAGGACTCAAATAGTCTCTAGTCACAGGTCTAATAATGCACGGGAAAACAAAACCCCTTACTAGATCGTGAAGCTCGACTGGAATCTCTCCATTAATTTCAAAAAATCATCCAACCGGCCCATTCTCCTCAACACTGTCAATGTTAGGGAAATGGGGAGCTTGAGGGTTATTGAGCCATTTATAGTCACCGCAAGGTAGCGCATAATGGGACATGGCCGAGGGGTAGAGAGAATTCATATCAAGGAATTCTGCATCCGATTTTGTCCCCGTTTTCTCTCCAGTTGGATCAGTTTCCAAGATACGATCCCCGTGAAAAACAAATCCACCCCTCATTGACTTTTCGATGAACAGGTGCTGATCAATGTCTGTGATTAGCCCAATTTTTTCCCCACTAATTTTTAGGATGAGTTCCATTACCAAAGGACGAAAGGAAAAATAATAGCCCAAATCAAGATTAAATTCCCTATAGATTGTATCTGTATTTTTACATTTAATGTGTAACAGAGTCAAAAAGTCACTTAACAAATACAGCTGGTAGTAGTCAAAGCCGTTTTTACGCCCTCCTTCTGCCAAAACTTTTTTAGCAAATCTGTGTTCCTCGAGGGTGCACCTACGGTCATGAAGACTGTCATAAAACGATTCAATCGCAGGAATAGTTTCCTCGGCAAATCTCGACATGGAAAAATAATGGTCATAAGGATAGATGCCCTTGACCGTCAACAAATCAAATAAATCATTTGGAAATTGCTGTTTAAAAAAGGGGAAAGCGTTGCAGCTGTCATAGTTTTTCTGCACTTGAATTAATTCGCTCAATGATTTGGAAAAAAAACTGTAGGAATCTAAAAAGTGAATTTTATTCGTGTACTCAATTTCGGCTTCAACAAATTTCCACATAAATTCCAAAACAAGCAACTTTTCCGAAG